>NW_020329182.1:0-15406 GCF_001858045.2 Oreochromis niloticus | reverse complement strand
TTTGACCTTTTCAGTGTTGGAAAGACACTTTCTTGCACTGAGGTCTGCTTATTGTAATATCCTGTACTTGTTTTACACCTTTAAAGTTGACCTTTGACCTTTTCAGGTTGGAAAACACTTTCTTGCACTGAGGTCTGCTTATTGTAAATATCTGTACTTGTTTTTAACTTTAAAGTTGACCTTTGACCTTTTCAGTGTTGGAAAGACACTTTCTTGCACTGAGTCTGCTTATTGTAAATATCTGTACTTGTTTTACACCTTTAAGTTGACCTTTGACCTTTTCAGTGTTGGAAAGACACTTTCTTGCACTGAGTTCTGCTTATTGTAAATATCCTGTACTTCTGTTTTGACCACCTTTAAAGTTGACCTTTGACCTTTTCAGTGTTGGAAAGACACTTTCTTGCACTGAGGTCTGCTTATTGTAAATATACTGTACTTGTTTTTACACCTTTAAAGTTGACCTTTGACCTTTTCAGTGTTGGAAAGACACTTTTAATGTTAAAGTTGACCTTTGACCTTTTCAGTGTTGGAAAGACACTTTCTTGCACTGAGGTCTGCTTATTGTAAATATCCTGTACTTGTTTTTACACCTTTAAAGTTGACCTTTGACCTTTTCAGTGTTGGAAAGACACTTTCTTGCACTGAGGTCTGCTTATTGTAAATATCTGTACTTGTTTTTTACACCTTTAAAGTTGACCTTTGACCTTTTCAGTGTTGGAAAGACACTTTCTTGCACTGAGGTTCTGCTTATTGTAATATCCTGTACTTTTTTTACACTTTAAAGTTGACCTTTGACCTTTTCAGTGTTGGAAAGACCTTTCTTGCACTGAGTCTGCTTATTGAAATATCCTGTACTTCTTTTACACCTTTAAAGTTGACCTTTGACCTTTTCAGTGTTGGAAAGACACTTTCTTGCACTGAGGTCTGCTTATTGTAAATATCTGTACTTGTTTTTACACCTTTAATTTAAAGTTGACCTTTGACCTTTTCAGTGTTGGAAAGACACTTTCTTGCACTGAGTTCTGCTTATTGTAAATATCCTGTACTTGTTTTACACCTTTAAAGTTGACCTTTGACCTTTTCAGTGTTGGAAAGACACTTTCTTGCACTGAGTTCTGCTTATTGTAAATATCCTGTACTTGTTTTTACACCTTTAAAGTTGACCTTTGACCTTTTCAGTGTTGGAAAGACACTTTCTTGCACTGAGGTCTGCTTATTGTTACACCTTTAAAGTTGACCTTTGACCTTTTCAGTGTTGGAAAGACACTTTCTTGCACTGAGGTCTGCTTATTGTAAATATCTGTACTTGTTTTTACACCTTTAGTTGACCTTTGACTTTTCGTGTTGGAAAGACACTTTCTGCACTGGTCTGCTTATTGTAATCTGTACTTTTTTACACCTTTAAAGTTGACCTTTGACCTTTTCAGTGTTGGAAAGACACTTTCTTGCACTGAGGTCTGCTTATTGTAAATATCCTGTACTTGTTTTTACACCTTTAAAGTGACCTTTGACCTTTTCAGTGTTGGAAAGACACTTTCTTGCACTGAGTTCTGCTTATTGTAAATATCCTGTACTTGTTTTTACACCTTTAAAGTTGACCTTTGACCTTTCAGTGTTGGAAAGACACTTTCTTGCACTGAGTCTGCTTATTGTAAATATCTTGTACTTGTTGACCTTTATTACACTTTCTTATATTGTTTTTAAAGTTGACCTTTGACCTTTTCAGTGTTGGAAAGACACTTTCTTGCACTGAGTCTGCTTATTGTAAATATCCTGTACTTTTTTTACACCTTTAAAGTTGACCTTTGACCTTTTTAGTGTTGGAAAGACACTTTCTTGCACTGAGGTCTGCTTATTGTAAATATACTGTACTGTACTTGTTTTTACACCTTTAAAGTTGACCTTTGACCTTTTCAGTGTTGGAAAGACACTTTCTTGCACTGAGGTCTGCTTATTGTAAATATCCTGTACTTGTTTTACACCTTTAAAGTTGACCTTTGACCTTTTCAGTGTTGGAAAGACACTTTCTTGCACTGAGGTCTGCTTATTGTAAATATCTGTACTTGTTTTTACACCTTTAAAGTTGACCTTTGACCTTTTCAGTGTTGGAAAGACACTTTCTTGCACTGAGGTCTGCTTATTGTAAATATCTGTACTTGTTTTTACACCTTTAAAGTTGACCTTTGACCTTTTCAGTGTTGGAAAGACACTTTCTTGCACTGAGGTCTGCTTATTGTAAATATCCTGTACTTGTTTTTACACCTTTAAAGTTGACCTTTGACCTTTTAGTGTTGGAAGACACTTTCTTGCACTGAGGTCTGCTTATTGTAAATATCTGTACTTGTTTTTACACCTTTAAAGTTGACCTTTGACCTTTTCAGTGTTGGAAAACACTTTCTTGCACTGAGGTCTGCTTATTGTAAATATCCTGTACTTGTTTTTACACCTTTAAAGTTGACCTTTGACCTTTTCAGTGTTGGAAAGACACTTTCTTGCACTGAGTCTGCTTATTGTAAATATCCTGTACTTGTTTTTACACCTTTAAAGTTGACCTTTGACCTTTTCAGTGTTGGAAAGACACTTTCTTGCACTGAGGTCTGCTTATTGTAAATATCCTGTACTTGTTTTTACACCTTTAAAGTTGACCTTTGACCTTTTCAGTGTTGGAAAGACACTTTCTTGCACTGAGGTCTGCTTATTGTAAATATCCTGTACTTGTTTTTACACCTTTAAAGTTGACCTTTGACCTTTTCAGTGTTGGAAAGACACTTTCTTGCACTGAGGTCTGCTTATTGTAAATATCTGTACTTGTTTTACACCTTTAAAGTTGACCTTTGACCTTTTCAGTGTTGGAAAGACACTTTCTTGCACTGAGGTCTGCTTATTGTAAATATCTGTACTTGTTTTTACACCTTTAAAGTTGACCTTTGACCTTTTCAGTGTTGGAAAGACACTTTCTTGCACTGAGGTCTGCTTATTGTAAATATCTGTACTTGTTTTTACACCTTTAAAGTTGACCTTTGACCTTTTCAGTGTTGGAAAGACACTTTCTTGCACTGAGGTCTGCTTATTGTAAATATCCTGTACTTGTTTTACACCTTTAAAGTTGACCTTTGACCTTTTCAGTGTTGGAAAGACACTTTCTTGCACTGAGTTCTGCTTATTGTAAATATCCTGTACTTCTTTTTACACCTTTAAAGTTGACCTTTGACCTTTTCAGTGTTGGAAAGACACTTTCTTGCACTGAGGTCTGCTTATTGTAAATATCCTGTACTTGTTTTTACACCTTTAAAGTTGACCTTTGACCTTTTCAGTGTTGGAAAGACACTTTCTTGCACTGAGGTCTGCTTATTGTAAATATCTGTACCTTTTTACACCTTTAAAGTTGACCTTTGACCTTTTCAGTGTTGGAAAGACACTTTCTTGCACTGAGGTCTGCTTATTGTAAATATCTGTACTTGTTTTTACACCTTTAAAGTTGACCTTTGACCTTTTCAGTGTTGGAAAGACACTTTCTTGCACTGAGGTCTGCTTATTGTAAATATCTTGTACTTGTTTTACACCTTTAAAGTTGACCTTTGACCTTTTCAGTGTTGGAAAGACACTTTCTTGCACTGAGGTCTGCTTATTGTAAATATCCTGTACTTGTTTTTACACCTTTAAAGTTGACCTTTGACCTTTTCAGTGTTGGAAAGACACTTTCTTGCACTGAGGTCTGCTTATTGTAAATATCCTGTACTTGTTTTTACACCTTTAAAGTTGACCTTTGACCTTTTCAGTGTTGGAAAGACACTTTCTTGCACTGAGGTCTGCTTATTGTAAATATCCTGTACTTGTTTTTACACCTTTAAAGTTGACCTTTGACCTTTTCAGTGTTGGAAAGACACTTTCTTGCACTGAGGTCTGCTTATTGTAAATATCCTGTACTTGTTTTTACACCTTTAAAGTTGACCTTTGACCTTTTCAGTGTTGGAAAGACACTTTCTTGCACTGAGGTCTGCTTATTGTAAATATCCTGTACTTGTTTTTACACCTTTAAAGTTGACCTTTGACCTTTTCAGTGTTGGAAAGACACTTTCTTGCACTGAGTTCTGCTTATTGTAAATATCCTGTACTTGTTTTTACACCTTTAAAGTTGACCTTTGACCTTTTCAGTGTTGGAAAGACACTTTCTTGCACTGAGTCTGCTTATTGTAAATATCCTGTACTTGTTTTTACACCTTTAAAGTTGACCTTTGACCTTTTCAGTGTTGGAAAGACACTTTCTTGCACTGAGGTCTGCTTATTGTAAATATCCTGTACTTGTTTTTACACCTTTAAAGTTGACCTTTGACCTTTTCAGTGTTGGAAAGACACTTTCTTGCACTGAGTTCTGCTTATTGTAAATATCCTGTACTTGTTTTTACACCTTTAAAGTTGACCTTTGACCTTTTCAGTGTTGGAAAGACACTTTCTTGCACTGAGTCTGCTTATTGTAAATATCCTGTACTTGTTTTTACACCTTTAAAGTTGACCTTTGACCTTTTCAGTGTTGGAAAGACACTTTCTTGCACTGAGTCTGCTTATTGTAAATATCCTGTACTTGTTTTTACACCTTTAAAGTTGACCTTTGACCTTTTCAGTGTTGGAAAGACACTTTCTTGCACTGAGTTCTGCTTATTGTAAATATCCTGTACTTGTTTTTACACCTTTAAAGTTGACCTTTGACCTTTTCAGTGTTGGAAAGACACTTTCTTGCACTGAGTCTGCTTATTGTAAATATCCTGTACTTCTTTTTACACCTTTAAAGTTGACCTTTGACCTTTTAGTGTTGGAAAGACACTTTCTTGCACTGAGGTCTGCTTATTGTAAATATCTGTACTTGTTTTTACACCTTTAAAGTTGACCTTTGACCTTTTCAGTGTTGGAAAGACACTTTCTTGCACTGAGGTCTGCTTATTGTAAATATCTGTACTTGTTTTACACCTTTAAAGTTGACCTTTGACCTTTTCAGTGTTGGAAAGACACTTTCTTGCACTGAGGTCTGCTTATTGTAAATATCCTGTACTTGTTTTTACACCTTTAAAGTTGACCTTTGACCTTTTCAGTGTTGGAAAGACACTTTCTTGCACTGAGGTCTGCTTATTGTAAATATCCTGTACTTGTTTTTACACCTTTAAAGTTGACCTTTGACCTTTTCAGTGTTGGAAAGACACTTTCTTGCACTGAGTTCTGCTTATTGTAAATATCCTGTACTTCTTTTTACACCTTTAAAGTTGACCTTTGACCTTTTCAGTGTTGGAAAGACACTTTCTTGCACTGAGTCTGCTTATTGTAAATATCCTGTACTTCTTTTTACACCTTTAAAGTTGACCTTTGACCTTTTAGTGTTGGAAAGACACTTTCTTGCACTGAGGTCTGCTTATTGTAAATATCTTGTACTTGTTTTACACTTTTAAAGTTGACCTTTGACCTTTTCAGTGTTGGAAAGACACTTTCTTGCACTGAGGTCTGCTTATTGTAAATATCTGTACTTGTTTTACACCTTTAAAGTTGACCTTTGACCTTTTCAGTGTTGGAAAGACACTTTCTTGCACTGAGGTCTGCTTATTGTAAATATCCTGTACTTGTTTTACACCTTTAAAGTTGACCTTTGACCTTTTCAGTGTTGGAAAGACACTTTCTTGCACTGAGTCTGCTTATTGTAAATATCCTGTACTTCTTTTTACACCTTTAAAGTTGACCTTTGACCTTTTCAGTGTTGGAAAGACACTTTCTTGCACTGAGGTCTGCTTATTGTAAATATCCTGTACTTTTTTTACACCTTTAAAGTTGACCTTTGACCTTTTCAGTGTTGGAAAGACACTTTCTTGCACTGAGGTCTGCTTATTGTAAATATCCTGTACTTGTTTTTACACCTTTAAAGTTGACCTTTGACCTTTTCAGTGTTGGAAAGACACTTTCTTGCACTGAGGTCTGCTTATTGTAAATATCCTGTACTTGTTTTTACACCTTTAAAGTTGACCTTTGACCTTTTCAGTGTTGGAAAGACACTTTCTTGCACTGAGTCTGCTTATTGTAAATATCTGTACTTTTTTTACACCTTTAAAGTTGACCTTTGACCTTTTCAGTGTTGGAAGACACTTTCTTGCACTGAGGTCTGCTTATTGTAAATATCTGTACTTGTTTTTACACCTTTAAAGTTGACCTTTGACCTTTTCAGTGTTGGAAAGACACTTTCTTGCACTGAGGTCTGCTTATTGTAAATATCTTGTACTTGTTTACACCTTTAATGTTAAAGTTGACCTTTGACCTTTTCAGTGTTGGAAAGACACTTTCTTGCACTGAGTCTGCTTATTGTAAATATCCTGTACTTGTTTTTACACCTTTAAAGTTGACCTTTGACCTTTTCAGTGTTGGAAATACACTTTCTTGCACTGAGGTCTGCTTATTGTAAATATCTTGTACTTGTTTTTACACCTTTTAATGTTAAAGTTGACCTTTGACCTTTTCAGTGTTGGAAAGACACTTTCTTGCACTGAGGTCTGCTTATTGTAAATATCTTGTACTTGTTTGACCACTTTTAATGTTAAAGTTGACCTTTGACCTTTTCAGTGTTGGAAAGACACTTTCTTGCACTGAGTCTGCTTATTGTAAATATCTGTACTTTTTTACACCTTTAAAGTTGACCTTTGACCTTTTCAGTGTTGGAAAACACTTTCTTGCACTGAGGTCTGCTTATTGTAAATATCTTGTACTTGTTTTACACCTTTTAATGTAAAGTTGACCTTTGACCTTTTCAGTGTTGGAAAGACACTTTCTTGCACTGAGTCTGCTTATTGTAAATATCTGTACTTTTTTTACACCTTTAAAGTTGACCTTTGACCTTTTCAGTGTTGGAAATACACTTTCTTGCACTGAGGTCTGCTTATTGTAAATATCTTGTACTTGTTTTTACACCTTTTAATGTTAAAGTTGACCTTTGACCTTTTCAGTGTTGGAAAGACACTTTCTTGCACTGAGGTCTGCTATTGTAAATATCTTGTACTTGTTTTTACACCTTTTAATGTTAAAGTTGACCTTTGACCTTTTCAGTGTTGGAAAGACACTTTCTTGCACTGAGGTCTGCTTATTGTAAATATCTTGTACTTGTTTTTACACCTTTTAATGTTAAAGTTGACCTTTGTGCTTTTCAGTGTTGGAAATTAGAGATGGACCGATCCGATATTACGTATCGATATCGGTCCGATACTGACCTGAATTACTGGATCGGATATCGGCGAAAAATAAAAAATGTAATCTGATCCATTAAATATCATAAAAGCATCTCACAAAACTTGCAACACGGCGTAACTCGGCTCATAACCGTAGCACGTTGCAGCAGTATGCGTCATGTGATACAGCGGCTGTGTGTATTTGTAGCCTCGCTACCAAACCAGCATTTCATCTCCGAGGAAGTTATCCCAGAGAGAAGTAAAGCAAGTGTGTAAGTTCATTCTGAATGTTTGTAAAGCATTCCAGCGTTAAGTTTAACAACCGATCTATAGCGCGACTGCCTCTTCTCTCTCCTTCTGCTGCTGCTACTTCAATCGTGAAACTGCTTAATGATCAGCTGATCGGCTTTTCTGTCGAGAGTCCGTCTCTCTTCTTTGTTTTTGGCCCACTTCGCGCCAGAAAGAGGAACCCAGCGGCTGAACAACAGCAGCACGTTTAAGCTTGATAAGCTGTTGTTAGAATTTATTTAATATTACTTTCTACACCAGGATCCTTTTCTACCTAGCTGACGGCTGGTAACTGTGCAGGGGCGGATCTAGCAAAGTTTAGCCAGGGGGGCCGATAGGGCATGAACAGGGAAAAGGGGGCACAAAGACATACTTTTCTTTCTTATTCTCATTTAAAATATGTAACTTTTAATAAATAATTATCTGAATCTTACACCCAAAGTTTTAATCTGGGTGCACTGGACCTATAAAGACAGGTGGTCGGGTTTTTGTGCTGGACCACACACGCTGGACACGACGCATGAAAGAGGCAATAGATGATCTGCTGCAAAAGTACCATGGGAAGAAGGACATCCTGAAGCTTGTGGATCAAGATTATGCAGACATGGTCCATCGTTCTGCTGCAGATCCCAACAGCCTGCTGCATCCCACATCCAAGGTGCACATATCCCGTTATGTGAAGCACTTGGCTAAGCTTCTCAACACCAATTCATCTTTGAACACAAGCCCAGAAAAACTTCTGGAGACTCAGCAGCTGTGGCACTCATTAACGGAAGGCAGTGAAACAACTAGTGTTCCCGCAGTCACCATAGAGCCTGCCTGCCGTCTTTAACCCGCCTCCTCCTGCCCTGTCTGCACCACTGACTCAATAGAGAAGATTGTGGAGGGCATCTTAGAAAAGCAACAGCAGCAGCAGCCTGAGGGAAAAAGAAGGCAGACAAAGACTTGTCTTGCCTGTGGACAGCCCAAGTCTCAATATGAGACACACGGATCCACCGTCCACTATTTTTACCAGAGAGGGCCTGTGCTCTGTTTCTATTGTTCCAACAAGGTGCATCAAACTTATGCTGCTGAGGGAATCAGTAACCCGAAAATGCCCTTTGAGGAATTTGCCCAGACAGAATTTTTCCAAAGGGATCTGGATGCTACCAGGAAGAGGTCAGAGGAAAGGATGGAGAAAAAGAGGAAAAGGCCAGAAACCCAACAAACAGGCCGCCTCTGCAGGTTCTGCCACATGGACCTGAAACAGGGACCAAATAGCCCACATGTTCATACGGGTTTCCCTGGAGTGGCAGGGAAATATATCTACTGCCCTTCAAAAGTGCACTCTCTGTACAGGGACAAGGGCATGGCCAAGGAGATGACCTGGAAGGAGTTTCAGGAGTCTCCTTTCTATGAGGCAGAGAGACAAAGATGGGTGGAAGAAAAAAGGAAATAGGGGAGAAACAGTTTATATTGTAAATAAGATAGTTTTGTTCTAGTTTCGTAATGTTTATTTTGTTTATATAAATAAAAACTGATTGTAAATATAAAATCTAAATAAATTGTGTTCTGTAAAAGCACAGCTCTCTTCTTTATAACCTCTTAGAGTTCACCTGTATGTTTATATATCTGTGTAAGCTTACCATCAGGTAATCAGTTTTAAAAAGTTGTGAGTGCTGCCCTGAAAGCTTACATATTAATTCTAAATCACTTCATGTAATGATAACAAGCCATCCTTTCTCTAGTGGCGTCTCACAGCTTTTGTCTTTATAATCTTTCTGGTTGATTTATATCATTAGAAACATGACTGATGTCTTTTATCTGTGTGACTGTACAGCCTGTTTCAGACATGACAACCAGACAGTGTCTGAAGTTATCTTTAATACATGCAACACAGCTGGAGGTAGTCCAGACACTTTCTCACTTCTGGTGATAATATTTTTGCTTTAGGTATTGTTGCTTGCTGGCTTGAAGCTTATCTACAAAAACAGTTCAATAAGGAAAGATCATGTGGAAAAAAACCAACATGATTTATTCAGATACAGAAATAAATGTAACTGTTAGGCACTTAGACTCCAATGACCCATCATAGCAGAAGGAATCTCAGCAGTGGCAGGATTTTGCACAAGCCCCACCCCAGAGTCAACATGCTGGTAGTGATGAAGATGGAGGCTGGGACAGGGTTCCAAGTGACCACGGTGAGGAGGAGAAAGGAGAGGAGGCGGGCTGCATGGCTGAGGATCTGAAACGCAGAAGAGCAACAGATTTAAAGCATGCAGAGTGGAGGCTGAGTTGCTTGGAGAAGGCAGGCAAGAGCATAACTGGAAGAAAGTAATGAAGCCAGTACTGAGTTTGTGCTGGAAAATGAATGTGCTTTCAACACCATCAGGCCGACCCTCCTGGGTGATAAGTTAACAGCGATGCAGGTGGATGCTTCTCTGGTGTCCTGGATTGTTGATTACCTGACAGGAAGACCACAATATGTACGTCTCCCACAGTGTGTGTCTGACAAGGTAATCAGCAACACAGGGGCACCACAGGGGACTGTCCTCTCCCCCTTCCTCTTCACCCTCTACACCACAGACTTCAGCCACTGCACAGAGACCTGCCATCTTCAGAAGTTTTCTGATGACTCTGCGGTGGTTGGATGCATCAACGGGGATGATGAGACAGAGTACCGGGCTGTGGTCGACTCCTTTGTCACGTGGTGTGAGCAGAATCATCTGCAGCTCAACGTGGCAAAGACTAAGGAATTGATAGTGGACTTCAGGAAGACCAGGAAACACTTGACCCCTGTTTCAATCCAAGGGGTCAGTGTTGACATTGTGGAGGACTATAAATACCTTGGAGTACACATTGACAATAAACTGGACTGGGCTAAAAACACCACAGCACTTTACAGAAAGGGCCAGAGTCGTCTCTATCTTTTGAGGCGACTGAGGTCCTTCAACATCTGCCAGAAAATGCTCAGGATTTTCTACCAGTCTGTTGTGGCCAGTGCGATCCTCTATGCCGTTGCATGCTGGGGGAGCAGGCTGAGGGTCGCAGATGCCAACAGACTCCATAAACTGATTCGTAAGGCCAGTAATGTTGTGGGGATGGAGCTGGACTCCCTCAAGGTGGTGTCGGAGAGGCGGATGTTGTCCAAGATAAAGACAATGTTGGATAACACCTCCCACCCACTCCATGACATGCTGGTCAGTCACAGGAGCACGTTGAGTGAGAGACTGAGATTACCGAAAAGCACCACTGAACGACACAGGAAATCATTCCTGCCTGTGGCCATCTCCCTGTACAACTCATCCACTTAACACACTGTTTACTGCAACAGCTACACCCTTCTTGCACATGTTCTTTTTCAGCTATTTATTAATAGTGACTTTTATGTATAGTGACTTTTATGTATATATATATATATATATACCTGAATATATTGTGCTATTCTTAGTTAGTGTATTGTCTGTCTTTGTTAATGTTTGTTTATAATGGAGCACTGTAACGAAAAATAATTTCCCCTAGGGATCAATAAAGTATTCTGATTCTGATTCTGAATAGATATAAACTAGCAGCCACCAGGAAGCAGACAAATGACTTATTACAGATCTTCCTTATTGAAATTATGCATAAGCTTAATTTTCTATGCCATCAGAATGTATCTGAATTATAGTTTTAACTTTAACCTTTGTATTAAAAGTTGGATGTCTGCATAACTGAAGAGTATGTCTGGTCTGTATCATCTCAAAACTGTGACGATACAGTTTATTCCGAGTTATATACTTTGTGACAGTTGTTGTGGACGTTTCCATTAAATAAAGCCTACAGACAACGGTAGGATGTAGCTAACATCCTTTCATCAAAAACAGCAAAACCTACTTGGTGAGAGCAGCCATCGTGGGTTAAACCCAAGGCAGAGTCTCTGCTGAACCCAACACAGCCTTGGGTTTAAACACCTTCTACAGAACCAAAAGGCAGTACACAGCTGTTTTCACACCTTTGGTCTTCCCCCAGAGAAAAGTTCACACTCCCTTGCTTCCTCTTACAGTGGAGAAGACAAAAGATTAACTCTTCCTGTGTGAACGCCTGCTTCCAACTTCCTGAGATACCTTATGTTAGCGGCATGAATGTGTGAGACATTGAGGCATGCTAAAATCCCGTGGCACCAAAGTATTGTACAATAAAATAATGTGAATAATACATAAATATAAATAAAAGATATTCCTTTACACAGTATAGGTACATAATACTCCACAGGCCGTAACACTGTAATATAAATAAAATGATAAATGATCATTTTAAATGATAAAAATGATAATCAAATAATAAGAAAAAGCAAAGTGAAAAATAAATGTTATCCACATTAACTAAATTAAAAATGATGTTTATCTTTTGATAATGTAACACAGCCTTTGTCCCAACCAGGACTGAACCTGCGCTCAGACGGTGCGATTTGATTGGCTGATTCTCCGTTACACCCATACGCGATGGGCCCTTATCAGATGAAAGTACAAAACTATCAAGAACCCCCCTCCTTGCACTGGTTGCATAAATTTCAGGTGGCATTTTTAAAAACATGCCATGACATAACACACAGCTGCTATAATCGCAAAGAGGGGTCAAATGTCAATTATCGTTATAGGTTCTTGCTATATGTTATGTCGTAAGGGCCTAAGTTCCCTTACGACAGCTAGAGCTGGAAACAAGACCTCAAGCAATCCTAAGGCTAATTAGCACGGCTAGCATTTTAAAAAACATTTGTTAAATGTCATTGCTAGCATATAGCTGTATTACAGCATGGTAAGTAGCGAGAACGCTAAGTTTTTGTTACCTTTGAAAAGAAAAATGTGAAGACGTAATATTAGCATATGCTAATGTTATTCACTCAAGCAAACATCTCAGGTACTGACTTGCTGCTTTCTAATATCTGTGTTTATTTCTGGATAGACCTACATGGTTATTAGACATCCCACATAAAGGGTAACAAAGGCAGTAACTATAAATGACCATAACTTTACTGTAAATTACATTGCCATGGGCTCAATTCATATAGTTCTATCACGTGCACACGCATGTTAGCAACCGTAACCACGGCCCGCTGTAGGTATATGAATGCTGCACAAGGTTCCAGTCGTCCCTTTACACTTGCTCTTGGACTTGTCTTGACCTGCTCCAAGCTCAGCTTGTGGATAGATAACGTTTGGAGAATATTTCTACAGAAAGCGGATTTTACTAGAAAGCGACAACAACTACTGCATCTTTGGATCTTTTGTACTCATGTTTCATCATAACAGCAAAGCTTGAAGATGGCTCGTCGTGGACCCCGACTCGTCGACAGTCACCTGGTACAAAATTTCAAAAATTTCTTCAATTATTTTAAGAGTCACTAGATGACTGTAATAATTTAACAAGTTCCAGTGTGAATATCAAGTTTTAATGTCATCAAAATAAGTGTATTCCAAGACTTTTCCCGGTAAATTGCTTGTATGCTTTAAATTTTCCAGGAGAGGTGTAGAATTTATTACCGACTGGTGTATGAATGTGAAAAAAGGTGTTACTTTGATTTAAAGCCTTCAAATTTGACACTTTTTTCAAATGAAATGGTTAAAATTAGCTTAACATTCTTAAAAAAGCCCCCCTACCCCAAATATACATATATGTGTATATCGGTTTCTATGGTAACAGCAACGTTAGACCATATGTAAACATACCAGATCCCCTGTAGGTCCTAACATCATTTTCTTCTCTGGATCAAAGGCTTCACTTAAATAAACTATAACTTTTTCCCAGCTACATAATGCGATTAGTTAGTTATAAATCAGGGGTCGGCAACCCTAGGCACGCGCCACCGTTGGCACGCGAAGGGTTAACTGATAGCACGCACGACCGTAGCTGGACTGGCCATCGGGCATAAGGGCATTTGCTCGGTGGCCCGATCATTATTATTATTATTATTTTTGGTGGTGGACTGACCAGAAGCTGGTCGGTGTGTAAAATAACTCAGTTGTTGGTGGTGGCTATGGCGGAGCTTCCACAGATTCAGTAAAATTAACAAGTGGTGGAGGCCAGCAGGTGGATGAGGGAAGGGGAGGCAGGAGAAGGAGAGACCCGAGGCAGCCGCCGGTCGGAGCGTCAGGTGAACTGAACTTCAGGTAAGAAGTTAATGACCTGCAGTCTATCTGGGTCAGATATAAACCAAGTTTAGGTGGAGTTTATTTTCGTTGTGCTGACTTTTTACAGTCAGTTACAATAACTCGTACTGCGTACTAGCTAGCATGACGGAATTTATATACTGCTGGGCGGGTGCTATGATTTTATTGATAGTGAACTTTATTTATTCATAAGGTTAGTTAGTAGAGTTGCCAACCCTCCCGTACAAACGGAATCGTCCCGCCTTCAGAGAAATTATTACCCGTTTCGTGTTGAGCTGAGAAGGAACACAGTTTGTCCCGTACTTCAGCCAGGATGGAAAAAGACACAAAGCTGGAGTTATTGTGTCTTTGCTGCACAGCTGCATCTTCTTCTCCTCTCATTCTCTCCCCTCTCTCTCCTGTTGCTACTTCAATCGTGAAACTGATCAATGATCAGCTGATCAGCTTTTCTCTCTTGTTTGTTTATCGCTCACTTTGCGCCAGAAAGAGGAAACTGCCGGATGTCGCACTAAACAACAGCAGCACGTTTAAGCTTGGTCAGCTGTTGTTAGAATGTATTTAATATTAATATCTAGTATCAGCTGATGTTTGCTGGAGCCACAGCTGTAAAAACTGCTGGTCATGATATCGGTTTGTATATCTGGTGAGAGGGAAACATGAAGATGAAACCAGGAGATGTCCTTACTAAATCATCAGAGCTGAACAGGTGATGGAGAAACAGGTTTACCTTTTAGGTGACATGAATGAGTTGAAGGGAAGTTATGAACTGTTTCTGAGAGACAAATGACACCAGGATCCTTTTCTACGTAGCTGACAGCTGGTAACTGTGCAGGTCTAGCAAAGTTTGCCAGGGGGCCAGGTAGGGCATTAACAGGGAAAGGGGGCACAAAGAAATACTTTCTTATTCTCATTTAAAATGTCTGGCTGTTATTAAATAATTATCTAAAGCTTACAACCAAAGTTTTTATCTGACGTAAAATGAATAGAAATCATACATTTACCAACAAGACAGTGTACATCACTGTCACAACAGCGTTTGTTTTCATTCAAAGGCTTTATGGCTTTAATATCTGGGGGCCGGTCTTTAGTCCAAATGCATCCATAGACTCGAGACACAATGCATTTTTGGGACTTTCAGGTGTATGGACCAATGTTTATTTTCTGATCAAACCAGAAATCTTTAATGAGCAGCTAGATTTGTCTGGCATTAACTGGCTGAGTTAATGCCAGTTAATGCGACATCGAAGCAGCTGGAATCTACAGCTGTGCATGTTCATGGAGCTTGCATTTTCACCTGCTGGACATCACTACCTGACAAGTTTAACTGTCTTCAGAACATTGCAGAGGCCTATTGACAGTATTTGGCTCTACATATCTGTGTGAGCAGATTTTCTCTCACATGAGTGTCCTCAGGTAGCTGTCTGAATGTTGGACACTCGGAGACCTGTGTCTCTGAGTGGGAGACCAGAGATCACATTAACATGTGTGTCTCTGTATTAACAAACATACCATATTGGCCCAGTTTATTTTTCTTATCATTGTTGTGAGGAGACCATAAATAGCATTTGTATTTTCTGTTGTACAGTTCACGTTATGGAGTTCTTGTTATGAATAAAAAGTGTCTTTTTTTTGTTTCAAAATAGCTGATAACTATTCGCTGATAGCTGCCAACATTTGCAAACAAATATAATTCTATAAAGTGGTTCTATATAATGTGTAACTGTTCAATATAGCGTTATTAAATTTATTGCTAATGCAATCATATGGCACACTGACTCTGAGGAAATTTTAAATGGC
>NW_020329181.1:0-13850 GCF_001858045.2 Oreochromis niloticus | reverse complement strand
TCTTTTTACACCTTTAAGTTGACCTTTGACCTTTTCAGTGTTGGAAACACTTTCTTGCACTGAGGTCTGCTTATTGTAAATATCCTGTACTTGTTTTTACACTTTTAAGTTGACCTTTGACCTTTTCAGTGTTGAAACACTTCTTGCACTGAGTTCTGCTTATTGTAAATATCTGTACTTGTTTACACCTTTAAAGTTGACCTTTGACCTTTTCAGTGTTGGAAGACACTTTCTTGCACTGAGGTCTGCTTATTGTAAATATCCTGTACTTTTTTAACTTTAAGTTGACTTTGACCTTTTCAGTGTTGGAAAGACACTTTCTTGCACTGAGGTCTGCTTATTGTAAATATCTGTACTTGTTTTACACCTTTAAAGTTGACCTTTGACTTTTCAGTGTTGAATACACTTCTTGCACTGAGGTCTGCTTATTGTAAATATCTGTACTTGTTTTACACCTTTAAAGTTGACCTTTGACCTTTTTAGTGTTGGAAAGACACTTCTTGCACTGAGGTCTGCTTATTGTAAATATCTGTACTGTTTTAACCTTAAAGTTGACCTTTGACCTTTTCAGTGTTGGAAAGACACTTTCTTGCACTGAGGTCTGCTTATTGTAATATCTGTCTTTTTTTACCCTTTAAGTTGACCTTTCTTTTTTTGAATTTCTTGCACTGAGGTCTGCTTATTGTAATATCCTGTACTTGTTTTACACCTTTAAAGTTGACCTTTGACCTTTTAGTGTTGGAAAGACACTTCTTGCACTGAGTCTGCTTATTGAAATATCTGTACTGTTTTTACACCTTTAAAGTTGACCTTTGACCTTTTCAGTGTTGGAAGACACTTTCTTGCACTGAGGTCTGCTTATTGTAAATATCTGTACTTGTTTTTACACCTTTAAAGTTGACCTTTGACCTTTTCAGTGTTGGAAAGACACTTCTTGCACTGAGGTCTGCTTATTGTAAATATCCTGTACTTTTTTTACACCTTTAAAGTTGACCTTTGACCTTTTAGTGTTGGAAAACACTTTCTTGCACTGAGGTTGCTTATTGTAAATATCCTGTACTTGTTTTTACACCTTAAAGTTGACCTTTGACCTTTTAGTGTTGGAAAGACACTTTCTTGCACTGAGGTCTGCTTATTGTAAATATCCTGTACTTGTTTTTACACCTTTAAAGTTGACCTTTGACCTTTTAGTGTTGGAAAGACACTTTCTTGCACTGAGGTCTGCTTATTGTAAATATCCTGTACTTGTTTTTACACCTTTAAAGTTGACCTTTGACCTTTTCAGTGTTGGAAAGACACTTTCTTGCACTGAGGTCTGCTTATTGTAAATATCCTGTACTTGTTTTACACCTTTAAAGTTGACCTTTGACCTTTTCAGTGTTGGAAAGACACTTTCTTGCACTGAGGTCTGCTTATTGTAAATATCCTGTACTTGTTTTACACCTTTAAAGTTGACCTTTGACCTTTTAGTGTTGGAAAACACTTCTTGCACTGAGGTCTGCTTATTGTAAATATCTGTACTTGTTTTACACCTTTAAAGTTGACCTTTGACCTTTTCAGTGTTGGAAAGACACTTTCTTGCACTGAGTCTGCTTATTGAAATATCCTGTACTTGTTTTTACACCTTTAAAGTTGACCTTTGACCTTTTCAGTGTTGGAAAGACACTTTCTTGCACTGAGTCTGCTTATGTAAATATCCTGTACTTGTTTTACACCTTTAAAGTTGACCTTTGACCTTTTCAGTGTTGGAAAGACACTTTCTTGCACTGAGGTCTGCTTATTGTAAATATCTGTACTTGTTTACACCTTTAAAGTTGACCTTTGACCTTTTCAGTGTTGGAAAGACACTTTCTTGCACTGAGGTCTGCTTATTGTAAATATCTGTACTTTTTTACACCTTTAAAGTTGACCTTTGACTTTTCAGTGTTGGAAAGACACTTCTTGCACTGAGTCTGCTATTGTAAATATCCTGTACTTTTTTACACCTTTAAAGTTGACCTTTGACCTTTTCAGTGTTGGAAAGACACTTTCTTGCACTGAGGTCTGCTTATTGAAATATCCTGTACTTGTTTTTACACCTTTAAAGTTGACCTTTGACCTTTTCAGTGTTGGAAGACACTTTCTTGCACTGAGGTCTGCTTATTGTAAATATCTGTACTTGTTTTTACACCTTTAAAGTTGACCTTTGACCTTTTCAGTGTTGAAAGACACTTTCTTGCACTGAGTTCTGCTTATTGTAAATATCCTGTACTTGTTTTACACCTTTAAAGTTGACCTTTGACCTTTTCAGTGTTGGAAAGACACTTTCTTGCACTGAGGTCTGCTTATTGTAAATATCCTGTACTTGTTTTTACACCTTTAAAGTTGACCTTTGACCTTTTAGTGTTGGAAAGACACTTTCTTGCACTGAGGTCTGCTTATTGTAAATATCCTGTACTTGTTTTTACACCTTTAAAGTTGACCTTTGACCTTTTAGTGTTGGAAAACACTTTCTTGCACTGAGGTCTGCTTATTGTAAATATCCTGTACTTGTTTTTACACCTTTAAAGTTGACCTTTGACCTTTTCAGTGTTGGAAAGACACTTTCTTGCACTGAGTCTGCTTATTGTAAATATCCTGTACTTTTTTACACCTTTAAAGTTGACCTTTGACCTTTTAGTGTTGGAAAGACACTTTCTTGCACTGAGGTCTGCTTATTGTAAATATCCTGTACTTGTTTTTACACCTTTAAAGTTGACCTTTGACCTTTTCAGTGTTGGAAAGACACTTTCTTGCACTGAGGTCTGCTTATTGTAAATATCTGTACTTGTTTTACACCTTTAAAGTTGACCTTTGACCTTTTCAGTGTTGGAAAGACACTTTCTTGCACTGAGGTCTGCTTATTGTAAATATCCTGTACTTGTTTTACACCTTTAAAGTTGACCTTTGACCTTTTCAGTGTTGGAAAGACACTTTCTTGCACTGAGTCTGCTTATTGTAAATATCCTGTACTTGTTTTTACACCTTTAATGTTTGACCTTTGACCTTTTCAGTGTTGAAATACACTTTCTTGCACTGAGGTCTGCTTATTGTAAATATCTGTATTTTTACACTTTAAAGTTGACCTTTGACCTTTTAGTGTTGGAAAGACACTTCTTGCACTGAGTCTGCTTATTGTAAATATCTGTACTTTTTTACACCTTTAAAGTTGACCTTTGACCTTTTCAGTGTTGGAAAGACACTTTCTTGCACTGAGGTCTGCTTATTGTAAATATCCTGTACTTGTTTTTACACCTTTAAAGTTGACCTTTGACCTTTTCAGTGTTGGAAAGACACTTTCTTGCACTGAGGTCTGCTTATTGTAAATATCTGTACTTGTTTTTACACCTTTAAAGTTGACCTTTGACCTTTTCAGTGTTGGAAAGACACTTTCTTGCACTGAGGTCTGCTTATTGTAAATATCCTGTACTTGTTTTTACACCTTTAAAGTTGACCTTTGACCTTTTCAGTGTTGGAAAGACACTTTCTTGCACTGAGGTCTGCTTATTGTAAATATCTGTACTTGTTTTTAACCTTTAAAGTTGACCTTTGACTTTCAGTGTTGGAAAGACACTTTCTTGCACTGAGGTCTGCTTATTGTAAATATCCTGTACTTGTTTTACACTTTAAAGTTGACCTTTGACCTTTTCAGTGTTGGAAAGACACTTTCTTGCACTGAGTCTGCTTATTGTAAATATCCTGTACTTTTTTACACCTTTAAAGTTACCTTTGACCTTTTCAGTGTTGGAAAGACACTTTCTTGCACTGAGGTCTGCTTATTGTAAATATCTGTACTTGTTTTACACCTTTAAAGTTGACCTTTGACCTTTCAGTGTTGGAAAGACACTTCTTGCACTGAGTCTGCTTATTGTAATATCTGTACTTTTTACACCTTAAAGTTGACCTTTGACCTTTTCAGTGTTGGAAACCTTCTTGCACTGAGTCTGCTTATTGTAATATCTGTATTGTTTTTAATTTAAAGTTGACCTTTGACCTTTTCATGTTGGAAAGACACTTTCTTGCACTGAGTTCTTATTGTAAATATCTGTATTTTTACACCTTTAAGTTACCTTTGACCTTTTCAGTGTTGAAAGACCTTCTTGCACTGAGTCTGCTTATTGTAAATATCTGTATTTTTTACACCTTTAAAGTTGACCTTTGACCTTTTCAGTGTTGGAAAGACACTTTCTTGCACTGAGGTCTGCTTATTGTAAATATCTGTACTTGTTTTACACCTTTTAAAGTTGACCTTTGACTTTTCAGTGTTGAAACACTTTCTTGCACTGAGTTGCTTATTGTATATTGTACTTTTTTACACCTTTAATTGACCTTTACCTTTTCAGTGTTGGAAGACACTTTCTTGCACTGAGTCTGCTTTGTAATATCTGTATTTTTACACTTTAAAGTTGACCTTGACTTTTTGTTGGAAAACTTTTCACTGAGTTGCTATTGTAAATCTGTTTTTAATTTAGTACCTTTGACCTTTTCAGTGTTGAAGACACTTCTGCACTGAGGTTGCTTATTGAAATACCTTTACTTGTTCTTTACTTTAGTGTTGGACACTTTTGACTGAGTTGCTATGTAAATTTTTTTTTTACCTTTAATGTTAAAGTTGACCTTTGACCTTTTCAGTGTTGGAAAGACACTTCTTGCACTGAGGTCTGCTTATTGTAAATATCTTGTACTTGTTTTTACACCTTTTAATTAAAGTTGACCTTGACCTTTTCAGTGTGGAAAGACACTTTCTTGCACTGAGGTCTGCTTATTGTAAATATCTTGTACTTGTTTTACACCTTTTAATGTTAAAGTTGACCTTTGTGCTTTTCAGTGTTGGAAATTAGAGATGGACCGATCCGATATTACGTATCGATATCGGTCCGATACTGACCTGAATTACTGGATCGGATATCGGCGAAAAATAAAAAATGTAATCTGATCCATTAAATATCATAAAAGCATCTCACAAAACTTGCAACACGGCGTAACTCGGCTCATAACCGTAGCACGTTGCAGCAGTATGCGTCATGTGATACAGCGGCTGTGTGTATTTGTAGCCTCGCTACCAAAGCAGCATTTCATCTCCGAGGAAGTTATCCCAGAGAGAAGTAAAGCAAGTGTGTAAGTTCATTCTGAATGTTTGTAAAGCATTCCAGCGTTAAGTTAACAACCGATCTATAGCGCGACTGCCTCTTCTCTCTCCTCTGCTGCTGCTACTTCAATCGTGAAACTGCTTAATGATCAGCTGATCGGCTTTTCTGTCGAGAGTCCGTCTCTCTTCTTTGTTTTTGGCCCACTTCGCGCCAGAAAGAGGAACCCAGCGGCTGAACAACAGCAGCACGTTAAGCTTGATAAGCTGTTGTTAGAATTATTTAATATTACTTTCTACACCAGGATCCTTTCTACCTAGCTGACGGCTGGTAACTGTGCAGGGGCGGATCTAGCAAAGTTTAGCCAGGGGGGCCGATAGGGCATGAACAGGAAAAGGGGGCACAAAGACATACTTTCTTTCTTATTCTCATTTAAAATATGTAACTTTAATAAATAATTATCTGAATCTTACACCCAAAGTTTTAATCTGGGTGCACTGGACCTATAAAGACAGGTGGTCGGGTTTTTGTGCTGGACCACACACGCTGGACACGACGCATGAAAGAGGCAATAGATGATCTGCTGCAAAAGTACCATGGGAAGAAGGACATCCTGAAGCTTGTGGATCAAGATTATGCAGACATGGTCCATCGTTCTGCTGCAGATCCCAACAGCCTGCTGCATCCCACATCCAAGGTGCACATATCCCGTTATGTGAAGCACTTGGCTAAGCTTCTCAACACCAATTCATCTTTGAACACAAGCCCAGAAAACTTCTGGAGACTCAGCAGCTGTGGCAC
Organism: Oreochromis niloticus; assembly: GCF_001858045.2. Classification (NCBI taxonomy): domain Eukaryota; kingdom Metazoa; phylum Chordata; class Actinopteri; order Cichliformes; family Cichlidae; genus Oreochromis; species Oreochromis niloticus. Next base: position 7,944 of record NW_020329181.1, on the reverse strand, counting down.
TCATTAACGGAAGGCAGTGAAACAACTAGTGTTCCCGCAGTCACCATAGAGCCTGCCTGCCGTCTTTAACCCGCCTCCTCCTGCCCTGTCTGCACCACTGACTCAATAGAGAAGATTGTGGAGGGCATCTTAGAAAAGCAACAGCAGCAGCAGCCTGAGGGAAAAAGAAGGCAGACAAAGACTTGTCTTGCCTGTGGACAGCCCAAGTCTCAATATGAGACACACGGATCCACCGTCCACTATTTTACCAGAGAGGGCCTGTGCTCTGTTTCTATTGTTCCAACAAGGTGCATCAAACTTATGCTGCTGAGGGAATCAGTAACCCGAAAATGCCCTTTGAGGAATTTGCCCAGACAGAATTTTCCAAAGGGATCTGGATGCTACCAGGAAGAGGTCAGAGGAAAGGATGGAGAAAAAGAGGAAAAGGCCAGAAACCCAACAAACAGGCCGCCTCTGCAGGTTCTGCCACATGGACCTGAAACAGGGACCAAATAGCCCACATGTTCATACGGGTTTCCCTGGAGTGGCAGGGAATATATCTACTGCCCTTCAAAAGTGCACTCTCTGTACAGGGACAAGGGCATGGCCAAGGAGATGACCTGGAAGGATTTCAGGAGTCTCCTTTCTATGAGGCAGAGAGACAAAGATGGGTGGAAGAAAAAAGGAAATAGGGGAGAAACAGTTTATATTGTAAATAAGATAGTTTTGTTCTAGTTTCGTAATGTTTATTTTGTTTATATAAATAAAAACTGATTGTAAATATAAATCTAAATAAATGTGTTCTGTAAAAGCACAGCTCTCTTCTTTATAACCTCTTAGAGTTCACCTGTATGTTTATATATCTGTGTAAGCTTACCATCAGGTAATCAGTTTTAAAAAGTTGTGAGTGCTGCCTGAAAGCTTACATATTAATTCTAAATCACTTCATGTAATGATAACAAGCCATCCTTTCTCTAGTGGCGTCTCACAGCTTTTGTCTTATAATCTTTCTGGTTGATTTATATCATTAGAAACATGACTGATGTCTTTTATCTGTGTGACTGTACAGCCTGTTTCAGACATGACAACCAGACAGTGTCTGAAGTTATCTTTAATACATGCAACACAGCTGGAGGTAGTCCAGACACTTTCTCACTTCTGGTGATAATATTTTTGCTTTAGGTATTGTTGCTTGCTGGCTTGAAGCTTATCTACAAAAACAGTTCAATAAGGAAAGATCATGTGGAAAAAAACCAACATGATTTATTCAGATACAGAAATAATGTAACTGTTAGGCACTTAGACTCCAATGACCCATCATAGCAGAAGGAATCTCAGCAGTGGCAGGATTTTGCACAAGCCCACCCCAGAGTCAACATGCTGGTAGTGATGAAGATGGAGGCTGGGACAGGGTTCCAAGTGACCACGGTGAGGAGGAGAAAGGAGAGGAGGCGGGCTGCATGGCTGAGGATCTGAAACGCAGAAGAGCAACAGATTTAAAGCATGCAGAGTGGAGGCTGAGTTGCTTGGAGAAGGCAGGCAAGAGCATAACTGGAAGAAGTAATGAAGCCAGTACTGAGTTTGTGCTGGAAAATGAATGTGCTTTCACACCATCAGGCCGACCCTCCTGGGTGATAAGTTAACAGCGATGCAGGTGGATGCTTCTCTGGTGTCCTGGATTGTTGATTACCTGACAGGAAGACCACAATATGTACGTCTCCCACAGTGTGTGTCTGACAAGGTAATCAGCAACACAGGGGCACCACAGGGGACTGTCCTCTCCCCCTTCCTCTTCACCCTCTACACCACAGACTTCAGCCACTGCACAGAGACCTGCCATCTTCAGAAGTTTTCTGATGACTCTGCGGTGGTTGGATGCATCAACGGGGATGATGAGACAGAGTACCGGGCTGTGGTCGACTCCTTTGTCACGTGGTGTGAGCAGAATCATCTGCAGCTCAACGTGCAAGACTAAGGAATTGATAGTGGACTTCAGGAAGACCAGGAAACACTTGACCCTGTTTCAATCCAAGGGGTCAGTGTTGACATTGTGGAGGACTATAAATACCTTGGAGTACACATTGACAATAAACTGGACTGGGCTAAAACACCACAGCACTTTACAGAAAGGGCCAGAGTCGTCTCTATCTTTGAGGCGACTGAGGTCCTTCAACATCTGCCAGAAAATGCTCAGGATTTTCTACCAGTCTGTTGTGGCCAGTGCGATCCTCTATGCCGTTGCATGCTGGGGGAGCAGGCTGAGGGTCGCAGATGCAACAGACTCCATAAACTGATTCGTAAGGCCAGTAATGTTGTGGGGATGGAGCTGGACTCCCTCAAGGTGGTGTCGGAGAGGCGGATGTTGTCCAAGATAAGACAATGTTGGATAACACCTCCACCCACTCCATGACATGCTGGTCAGTCACAGAGCACGTTGAGTGAGAGACTGAGATTACCGAAAAGCACCACTGAACGACACAGGAAATCATTCCTGCCTGTGGCCATCTCCCTGTACAACTCATCCACTTAACACACTGTTTACTGCAACAGCTACACCCTTCTTGCACATGTTCTTTTCAGCTATTATTAATAGTGACTTTTATGTATAGTGACTTTTATGTATAATATATATATATACTGAATATATTGTGCTATCTTAGTTAGTGTATTGTCTGTCTTTGTTAATGTTTGTTTATAATGGAGCACTGTAACGAAAATAATTTCCCTAGGGATCAATAAAGTATTCTGATTCTGATTCTGATAGATATAAACTAGCAGCCACCAGGAACAGACAAATGACTTATTACAGATCTTCCTTATGAATATGCTATTTTTCTTGCTCAGAATGTATTGATTATTTTAACTTTAACCTTTGTATTAAGTTGGATGTCTCATAATGAAGTATGTTGTCTTTCATTCAAACTGTGACGATACGTTTTCGGTTATATACTTTGTGACAGTTTGTGGACTTTCATTAATAAAGCTACAGACAAGGAGTAGCTACATCCTTTCATCAACAGCAAAACCTTGGTGGAGCAGCCATCGTGTAAACAGCAAGTCCTGCTGAACCAACACAGCCTTGGGTTAAACACTTCTACAGAACCAAAGGCAGTACACAGCTGTTTTCACACCTTGGTCTTCCCCCAGAGAAAAGTTCACACTCCCTTGCTTCTCTTACAGTGGAGAAGACAAAAGATTAACTCTTCCTGTGTGAACGCCTGCTTCCAACTTCCTGAGATACCTTATGTTAGCGGCATGAATGTGTGAGACATTGAGGCATGCTAAAATCCCGTGGCACCAAAGTATTGTACAATAAATAATGTGAATAATACATAAATATAAATAAAAGATATTCCTTTACACAGTATAGGTACATAATACTCCACAGGCCGTACACTGTAATATAATAAAATGATAAATGATCATTTAAATGATAAAATGATAATCAAATAATAAGAAAAAGCAAAGTGAAAATAAATGTTATCCACATTAACTAAATTAAAAATGATGTTATCTTTTGATAATGTAACACAGCCTTTGTCCCAACCAGGACTGAACCTGCGCTCAGACGGTGCGATTTGATTGGCTGATTCTCCGTTACACCCATACGCATGGGCCTTATCAGATGAAAGTACAAAACTATCAAGAACCCCCTCCTTGCACTGGTTGCATAAATTTCAGGTGGCATTTTAAAAACATGCCATGACATAACACACAGCTGCTATAATCGCAAAGAGGGGTCAAATGTCATTATCGTTATAGGTTCTTGCTATATGTTATGTCGTAAGGGCCTAAGTTCCTTACGACAGCTAGAGCTGGAAACAAGACCTCAAGCAATCCTAAGGCTAATTAGCACGGCTAGCATTTTAAAAAACATTTGTTAAATGTCATTGCTAGCATATAGCTGTATTACAGCATGGTAAGTAGCGAGAACGCTAAGTTTTGTTACCTTTGAAAAGAAAAATGTGAAGACGTAATATTAGCATATGCTAATGTTATTCACTCAAGCAAACATCTCAGGTACTGACTTGCTGCTTTCTAATATCTGTGTTTATTTCTGGATAGACCTACATGGTTATTAGACATCCCACATAAAGGGTAACAAAGGCAGTAACTATAAATGACCATAACTTTACTGTAAATTACATTGCATGGGCTCAATTCATATAGTTCTATCACGTGCACACGCATGTTAGCAACCGTAACCACGGCCCGCTGTAGGTATATGAATGCTGCACAAGGTTCCAGTCGTCCCTTTACACTTGCTCTTGGACTTGTCTTGACCTGCTCCAAGCTCAGCTTGTGGATAGATAACGTTTGGAGAATATTTCTACAGAAAGCGGATTTTACTAGAAAGCGACAACAACTACTGCATCTTTGGATCTTTTGTACTCATGTTTCATCATAACAGCAAAGCTTGAAGATGGCTCGTCGTGGACCCCGACTCGTCGACAGTCACCTGGTACAAAATTTCAAAATTTCTTCAATTATTTTAAGAGTCACTAGATGACTGTAATAATTTAACAAGTTCCAGTGTGAATATCAAGTTTTAATGTCATCAAATAAGTGTATTCCAAGACTTTTCCCGGTAATTGCTTGTATGCTTTAAATTTTCCAGGAGAGGTGTAGAATTTATTACCGACTGGTGTATGAATGTGAAAAAGGTGTTACTTTGATTTAAGCCTTCAAATTTGACACTTTTTCAAATGAAATGGTTAAAATTAGCTTAACATTCTTAAAAAAGCCCCCTACCCCAAATATACATATATGTGTATATCGGTTTCTATGGTAACAGCAACGTTAGACCATATGTAAACATACCAGATCCCTGTAGGTCCTAACATCATTTTCTTCTCTGGATCAAAGCTTCACTAAATAAACTATAACTTTTTCCCAGCTACATAATGCGATTAGTTAGTTATAATCAGGGTCGGCAACCCTAGGCACGCGCCACCGTTGGCACGCGAAGGGTTAACTGATAGCACGCACGACCGTAGCTGGACTGGCCATCGGGCATAAGGGCATTTGCTCGGTGCCGATCATTATTATTATTATTATTTTGGTGGTGGACTGACCAGACTGGTCGTGTGTAAAATAACTCAGTTGTTTGGTGTGGCTATGGCGGAGCTTCCACAGATTCAGTAAAATTAACAGTGGTGGAGGCCAGCAGGTGGATGAGGGAAGGGGAGGCAGGAGAAGGAGAGACCCGAGGCAGCCGCCGGTCGGAGCGTCAGGTGAACTGAACTTCAGGTAAGAAGTTAATGACCTGCAGTCTATCTGGGTCAGATATAAACCAAGTTTAGGTGGAGTTTATTTCGTTGTGCTGACTTTTTACAGTCAGTTACAATAACTCGTACTGCGTACTAGCTAGCATGACGGAATTTATATACTGCTGGCGGGTGCTATGATTTTATTGATAGTGAACTTTATTTTATTCATAAGGTTAGTTAGTAGAGTTGCCACCCTCCCGTAAAACGGAATCGTCCCGCCTTCAGAGAAATTATTACCCGTTCGTGTTGAGCTGAGAAGGAACACAGTTTGTCCGTACTTCAGCCAGGATGGAAAAAGACACAAGCTGGAGTTATTGTGTCTTTGCTGCACAGCTGCATCTTCTTCTCCTCTCATTCTCTCCCTCTCTCTCTCCTGTTGCTACTTCAATCGTGAACTGATCAATGATCAGCTGATCAGCTTTTCTCTCTTGTTGTTTATCGCTCACTTGCGCCAGAAAGAGGAAACTGCCGATGTGCACTAAACAACAGCAGCACGTTTAAGCTTGGTCAGCTGTTGTTAGAATGTATTTATATTATATCTAGTATCAGCTGATGTTGCTGAGCCAAGCTGTAAAACTGCTGGTCATGATATCGGTTTGTTATCTGGTGAGGGGAACATGAAGATGAACCAGGAGATGTCCTTACTAAATCATCAGAGCTGAACAGGTGATGGAGAAACAGGTTTACCTTTAGGTGACATGAATGAGTTGAAGGAAGTTTGAACTGTTTCTGAGGACAAATGACACCAGGATCCTTTCTACGTAGCTGACAGCTGGTAACTGTGCAGGTCTAGCAAGTTTTGCCAGGGGGCCAGGTAGGGCATTAACAGGGAAAGGGGGGCACAAAGATCTTCTTATTCTCATTTAAATGTCTGGCTGTTATTAATATTATCTAAGCTTACAACCAAGTTTTTATCTGACGTAAATGAATAGAATCATACATTTACCAACAAGACAGTGTACATCACTGTCAAACAGCGTTTGTTTTCATTCAAAGGCTTTATGGCTTTATCTGGGGGGCCGGTCTTTAGTCCAATGCATCCATAGACCGAGACCAATGCATTTTGGGACTTTCAGGTGTATGGACCATGTTTTATTTTCTGATCAAACCAGAATCTTTATGGCAGCTAGATTTGTCTGGCATTAACTGGCTGAGTTAATGCCAGTTATGCGACATCGAAGCAGCTGGATCTACAGCTGTGCATGTTCATGGAGCTTGCATTTTCACTGCTGGACATCACTACTGACAAGTTTAACTGTCTTCAGAACATTGCAGAGGCCTTATTGACAGTATTTGGCTCTACATCTGTGTGAGCAGATTTTCTCTCACATGGTGTCCTCAGGTAGCTGTCTGAATGTTGGACACTCGGGACCTGTGTCTCTGAGTGGAGACCAGAGATCACATTAACATGTGTGTCTCTGTATTAACAAACATACCATATTGGCCCAGTTTATTTTTCTTATCATTGTTGTGAGGAGACCATAAATAGCATTTGTATTTTCTGTTGTACAGTTCATTTGCCGTTATGGAGTTCTTGTTATGAATAAAAAGTGTCTTTCTTTTGTTTCAAAATAGCTGATAACTATTCGCTGATAGCTGCCAACATTTGCAAACAAATATATTCTATAAAGTGGTTCTATATAATGTGTAACTGTTTATAGAGCGTTATTAAATTTATTGCTAATGCAATCATATGGCACACTGACTTCTGAGGAAATTTTAAATGGCACTCGCCATCAAAAAGGTTGCCTACCCCTGTTATAAATTATAAGTAGTTATAAATTTACTGTAGAATATTTATATAATAAGGTATTCATGCCCAGTTCTTTCCAAATCAATACCTATTATCCATTACCTACTCGAACGCAGTGTTTGCATAAAGGTTTAAAAAGAACAAATAAACAAAATGGACGTATACAAAATACAATACTGTTACCTTAACAGGGTAGTGTGCACAGAGTGAGCTGCCTTGGCAGAGATTTGGTGCTCTTTTTTTAAAAATGGATGCTTCACTTAATGATTGTGGACATAGTTGACATCTTGTTTTCTTCTCACATGAACAAGTAAAGTGTCATTCAGTCTGATATAAATGTAGCCTGTAGCTTTAGCACTGGGTGTTTACTACATTCCTAATGTTATTTAAACTTGTTTCCTTACAGGCTGTCTTGACTACATTGTTGAACGTCCCGAGAACGAGGCCTTGATGACACTCTCCTGAGCGCCATCTCTTCTGATGAAGCATGGGACACTGAAACCGAGCGCGTCAATAAAGGTGAGTACATCGCCCTCTCCCCTCCCCCTCTTCTCATGGAGAACTGGATGCTGATGTGTGTCAGTGAAGTGGAAGGTGAGTACCCCCCACCTCCCTTTCTTGCCTGAGGTCTGCTTATTGTAAATATCTTGTGCTTGTTTTACACTTTAATGTTAAAGTTGACCTTTGACCTTTTCAGTGTTGGAAATACTTTCTTGCACTGAGGTCTGCTTATTGCAATATGTACTGTTTTCACCTTTAAAGTTGACCTTTGACCTTTTCAGTGTTGGAAAGACACTTTCTTGCACTGAGGTCTGCTTATTGTAAATATCTGTACTTGTTTTTACACCTTTAAAGTTGACCTTTGACCTTTTCAGTGTTGGAAACACTTTCTTGACTGAGGTCTGCTTATTGTAAATATCTGTACTTGTTTTTACACCTTTA
>NW_020329180.1:0-20182 GCF_001858045.2 Oreochromis niloticus | reverse complement strand
TTAAAGTTGACCTTTGACCTTTTCAGTGTTGAAAACACTTTCTTGCACTGAGGTCTGCTATTGTAAATATCCTGTACTTGTTTTTAACCTTTAAAGTTGACCTTTGACCTTTTCAGTGTTGGAAAGACACTTTCTTGCACTGAGGTTCTGCTTATTGCAAATATCCTGTACTTGTTTTTACACCTTTAAAGTTGACCTTTGACCTTTTCAGTGTTGGAAAGACACTTTCTTACACTGAGTTCTGCTTATTGTAAATATCCTGTACTTGTTTTTACACCTTTAAAGTTGACCTTTGACCTTTTCAGTGTTGGAAAGACACTTTCTTCACTGAGTTCTGCTATGTAAATATCTGTACTTGTTTTACACCTTTAAAGTTGACCTTTGACCTTTCAGTGTGGAAAGACACTTCTTGCACTGAGGTCTGCTTATTGTAAATATCTGTACTTGTTTTTACACCTTTAAAGTTGACCTTTGACCTTTTCAGTGTTGGAAAGACACTTTCTTGCACTGAGTTCTGCTTATTGTAAATATCCTGTACTTCTTTTTACACCTTTAAGTTGACCTTTGACCTTTTCAGTGTTGGAAAGACACTTTCTTGCACTGAGTTCTGCTTATTGTAAATATCCTGTACTTTTTTTACACTTTAAAGTTGACCTTTACTTTTAGTGTTGGAAAACACTTCTTGCACTGAGTCTGCTTATTGAAATATGTACTTGTTTTTACACCTTTAAAGTTGACCTTTGACCTTTTAGTGTTGGAAAGACACTTTCTTGCACTGAGGTCTGCTTATTGTAAATATCTGTACTTGTTTTTACACCTTTAAAGTTGACCTTTGACCTTTTAGTGTTGGAAAGACACTTTCTTGCACTGAGGTCTGCTTATTGTAAATATCCTGTACTTGTTTTTACACCTTTAAAGTTGACCTTTGACCTTTTTAGTGTTGGAAAGACACTTTCTTGCACTGAGGTCTGCTTATTGTAATATCCTGTACTTGTTTTTACACCTTTAAAGTTGACCTTTGACCTTTTTCAGTGTTGGAAAGACACTTTCTTGCACTGAGTCTGCTTATTGTAAATATCCTGTACTTGTTTTTACACCTTTAAAGTTGACCTTTGACCTTTTGTTGGAAAACACTTTCTGCACTGAGTCTGTTTTAATATCGTACTTTTTTACACTTTAAGTTGACCTTTGACCTTTTCAGTGTTGGAAAGACACTTTCTTGCACTGAGGTCTGCTTATTGTAAATATCCTTGTACTTGTTTTTACACCTTTTAAAAGTTGACTTTGACCTTTTCAGTGTTGGAAAGACACTTTCTTGCACTGAGGTCTGCTTATTGTAAATATCTGTACTTGTTTTTTAACTTTAAAGTTGACCTTTGACCTTTTCAGTGTTGGAAAGACACTTTCTTGCACTGAGTCTGCTTATTGTAAATATCCTGTACTTGTTTTACACCTTTAAAGTTGACCTTTGACCTTTTTAGTGTTGAAAGACACTTTCTTGCACTGAGGTCTGCTTATTGTAAATATCCTGTACTTGTTTTTACACCTTTAAAGTTGACCTTTGACCTTTTTAGTGTTGGAAAGACACTTTCTTGCACTGAGGTCTGCTTATTGTAAATATCTGTACTTGTTTACACCTTTAAAGTTGACCTTTGACCTTTTTAGTGTTGGAAAGACACTTTCTTGCACTGAGGTCTGCTTATTGTAAATATCCTGTACTTGTTTTACACCTTTAAAGTTGACCTTTGACCTTTTTAGTGTTGGAAAGACACTTTCTTGCACTGAGGTCTGCTTATTGTAAATATCCTGTACTTGTTTTTACACCTTTAAAGTTGACCTTTGACCTTTTAGTGTTGGAAAGACACTTTCTTGCACTGAGGTCTGCTTATTGTAAATATCCTGTACTTGTTTTTACACCTTTAAAGTTGACCTTTGACCTTTTTAGTGTTGGAAAACACTTTCTTGCACTGAGGTCTGCTTATTGTAAATATCCTGTACTTGTTTTTACACCTTTAAAGTTGACCTTTGACCTTTTTAGTGTTGGAAAACACTTTCTTGCACTGAGGTCTGCTTATTGTAAATATCCTGTACTTGTTTTTACACCTTTAAAGTTGACCTTTGACCTTTTCAGTGTTGGAAAGACACTTTCTTGCACTGAGTCTGCTTATTGCAAATATCCTGTACTTGTTTTTACACCTTTAAAGTTGACCTTTGACCTTTTCAGTGTTGGAAAGACACTTTCTTGCACTGAGGTCTGCTTATTGTAAATATCCTGTACTTGTTTTTACACCTTTAAAGTTGACCTTTGACCTTTTCAGTGTTGGAAATACACTTTCTTGCACTGAGGTCTGCTTATTGTAAATATCCTGTACTTGTTTTTACACCTTTAAAGTTGACCTTTGACCTTTTCAGTGTTGGAAAGACACTTTCTTGCACTGAGTCTGCTTATTGTAAATATCCTGTACTTTTTTACACCTTTAAAGTTGACCTTTGACCTTTTCAGTGTTGGAAAGACACTTTCTTGCACTGAGTTCTGCTTATTGTAAATATCCTGTACTTTTTTTACACCTTTAAAGTTGACCTTTGACCTTTTCAGTGTTGGAAAGACACTTTCTTGCACTGAGGTCTGCTTATTGTAAATATCCTGTACTTGTTTTTACACCTTTAAAGTTGACCTTTGACCTTTTCAGTGTTGGAAAGACACTTTCTTGCACTGAGGTCTGCTTATTGTAAATATCTGTACTTGTTTTTACACCTTTAAAGTTGACCTTTGACCTTTTCAGTGTTGGAAAGACACTTTCTTGCACTGAGGTCTGCTTATTGTAAATATCCTGTACTTGTTTTTACACCTTTAAAGTTGACCTTTGACCTTTTCAGTGTTGGAAAGACACTTTCTTGCACTGAGGTCTGCTTATTGTAAATATCTGTACTTGTTTTTACACCTTTAAAGTTGACCTTTGACCTTTTCAGTGTTGGAAAGACACTTTCTTGCACTGAGGTCTGCTTATTGTAAATATCTGTACTTGTTTACACCTTTTAAAGTTGACCTTTGACCTTTTCAGTGTTGGAAAGACACTTTCTTGCACTGAGTTCTGCTTATTGTAAATATCCTGTACTTCTTTTTACACCTTTAAAGTTGACCTTTGACCTTTTCAGTGTTGGAAAACACTTTCTTGCACTGAGGTCTGCTTATTGTAATATCCTGTACTTGTTTTTACACCTTTAAAGTTGACCTTTGACCTTTTAGTGTTGGAAAGACACTTTCTTGCACTGAGGTCTGCTTATTGTAAATATCCTGTACTTTTTTACACCTTTAAAGTTGACCTTTGACCTTTTCAGTGTTGGAAAGACACTTTCTTGCACTGAGGTCTGCTTATTGTAAATATCTGTACTTGTTTTTACACCTTTAAAGTTGACCTTTGACCTTTTCAGTGTTGGAAAGACACTTTCTTGCACTGAGGTCTGCTTATTGTAAATATCCTGTACTTGTTTTACACCTTTAAAGTTGACCTTTGACCTTTTCAGTGTTGGAAAGACACTTTCTTGCACTGAGGTCTGCTTATTGTAAATATCCTGTACTTGTTTTTACACCTTTAAAGTTGACCTTTGACCTTTTCAGTGTTGGAAAGACACTTTCTTGCACTGAGTCTGCTTATTGTAAATATCCTGTACTTCTTTTACACCTTTAAAGTTGACCTTTGACCTTTTAGTGTTGGAAGACACTTTCTTGCACTGAGGTCTGCTTATTGTAAATATCTGTACTTTTTTTACACCTTTAAAGTTGACCTTTGACCTTTTCAGTGTTGGAAAGACACTTTCTTGCACTGAGGTCTGCTTATTGTAAATATCTGTACTTGTTTTACACCTTTAAAGTTGACCTTTGACCTTTTCAGTGTTGGAAAGACACTTTCTTGCACTGAGGTCTGCTTATTGTAAATATCTTGTACTTGTTTTACACCTTTTATGTAAGTTGACCTTTGACCTTTTCAGTGTTGGAAAGACACTTTCTTGCACTGAGGTCTGCTTATTGTAAATATCTGTACTTGTTTTTACACCTTTAAAGTTGACCTTTGACCTTTTCAGTGTTGGAAAGACACTTTCTTGCACTGAGGTCTGCTTATTGTAAATATCCTGTACTTGTTTTTACACCTTTAAAGTTGACCTTTGACCTTTTCAGTGTTGGAAAGACACTTTCTTGCACTGAGTTCTGCTTATTGTAAATATCCTGTACTTTTTTTACACCTTTAAAGTTGACCTTTGACCTTTTCAGTGTTGGAAAGACACTTTCTTGCACTGAGGTCTGCTTATTGTAAATATCTGTACTTTTTTTACACCTTTAAAGTTGACCTTTGACCTTTCAGTGTTGGAAAGACACTTTCTTGCACTGAGTCTGCTTATTGTAAATATCCTGTACTTGTTTTTACACCTTTAAAGTTGACCTTTGACCTTTTCAGTGTTGGAAAGACACTTTCTTGCACTGAGGTCTGCTTATTGTAAATATCCTGTACTTGTTTTTACACCTTTAAAGTTGACCTTTGACCTTTTCAGTGTTGGAAAGACACTTTCTTGCACTGAGTTCTGCTTATTGTAAATATCCTGTACTTGTTTTTACACCTTTAAAGTTGACCTTTGACCTTTTCAGTGTTGGAAAGACACTTTCTTGCACTGAGTTCTGCTTATTGTAAATATCCTGTACTTGTTTTTACACCTTTAAAGTTGACCTTTGACCTTTTCAGTGTTGGAAAGACACTTTCTTGCACTGAGGTCTGCTTATTGTAAATATCCTGTACTTGTTTTTACACCTTTAAAGTTGACCTTTGACCTTTTCAGTGTTGGAAAGACACTTTCTTGCACTGAGGTCTGCTTATTGTAAATATCCTGTACTTGTTTTACACCTTTAAAGTTGACCTTTGACCTTTTCAGTGTTGGAAAGACACTTTCTTGCACTGAGGTCTGCTTATTGTAAATATCTGTACTTGTTTTACACCTTTAAAGTTGACCTTTGACCTTTTCAGTGTTGGAAAGACACTTTCTTGCACTGAGTCTGCTTATTGTAAATATCCTGTACTTGTTTTTACACCTTTAAAGTTGACCTTTGACCTTTTCAGTGTTGGAAAGACACTTTCTTGCACTGAGGTCTGCTTATTGTAATACCTGTACTTGTTTTTACACCTTTAAAGTTGACCTTTGACCTTTTCAGTGTTGGAAAGACACTTTCTTGCACTGAGGTCTGCTTATTGTAAATATCTTGTACTTGTTTACACCTTTATTTAAAGTTGACCTTTGACCTTTTCAGTGTTGGAAAGACACTTTCTTGCACTGAGTCTGCTTATTGTAAATATCTGTACTTGTTTTACACCTTTAAAGTTGACCTTTGACCTTTTCAGTGTTGGAAAGACACTTTCTTGCACTGAGTTCTGCTTATTGTAAATATCCTGTACTTCTTTTTACACCTTTAAAGTTGACCTTTGACCTTTTCAGTGTTGGAAAGACACTTTCTTGCACTGAGTTCTGCTTATTGTAAATATCCTGTACTTTTTTTACACCTTTAAAGTTGACCTTTGACCTTTTAGTGTTGGAAAGACACTTTCTTGCACTGAGGTCTGCTTATTGTAAATATCTGTACTTGTTTTTACACCTTTAAAGTTGACCTTTGACCTTTTCAGTGTTGGAAAGACACTTTCTTGCACTGAGGTCTGCTTATTGTAAATATCCTGTACTTGTTTTACACCTTTAAAGTTGACCTTTGACCTTTTAGTGTTGGAAAGACACTTTCTTGCACTGAGGTCTGCTTATTGTAAATATCCTGTACTTGTTTTTACACCTTTAAAGTTGACCTTTGACCTTTTAGTGTTGGAAATACACTTTCTTGCACTGAGTCTGCTTATTGTAAATATCCTGTACTTGTTTTTACACCTTTAAAGTTGACCTTTGACCTTTTCAGTGTTGGAAAGACACTTTCTTGCACTGAGTCTGCTTATTGTAAATATCCTGTACTTGTTTTTACACCTTTAAAGTTGACCTTTGACCTTTTAGTGTTGGAAAGACACTTTCTTGCACTGAGGTCTGCTTATTGTAAATATCCTGTACTTGTTTTACACCTTTAAAGTTGACCTTTGACCTTTTCAGTGTTGGAAAGACACTTTCTTGCACTGAGGTCTGCTTATTGTAAATATCTGTACTTGTTTTTACACCTTTAAAGTTGACCTTTGACCTTTTCAGTGTTGGAAAGACACTTCTTGCACTGAGGTCTGCTTATTGTAAATATCTGTACTTGTTTACACCTTTAAAGTTGACCTTTGACCTTTTCAGTGTTGGAAAGACACTTTCTTGCACTGAGTCTGCTTATTGTAAATATCCTGTACTTGTTTTTACACCTTTAAAGTTGACCTTTGACCTTTTCAGTGTTGGAAAGACACTTTCTTGCACTGAGTCTGCTTATTGTAAATATCCTGTACTTGTTTTACACCTTTAAAGTTGACCTTTGACCTTTTCAGTGTTGGAAAGACACTTTCTTGCACTGAGTCTGCTTATTGTAAATATCCTGTACTTCTTTTTACACCTTTAAAGTTGACCTTTGACCTTTTCAGTGTTGGAAAGACACTTTCTTGCACTGAGTTCTGCTTATTGTAAATATCCTGTACTTGTTTTTACACCTTTAAAGTTGACCTTTGACCTTTTCAGTGTTGGAAAGACACTTTCTTGCACTGAGTCTGCTTATTGTAAATATCTGTACTTTTTTACACCTTTAAAGTTGACCTTTGACCTTTTCAGTGTTGGAAAGACACTTTCTTGCACTGAGTCTGCTTATTGTAAATATCCTGTACTTGTTTTACACCTTTAAAGTTGACCTTTGACCTTTTCAGTGTTGGAAAACACTTTCTTGCACTGAGTCTGCTTATTGTAAATATCCTGTACTTTTTTTACACCTTTAAAGTTGACCTTTGACCTTTTCAGTGTTGGAAAGACACTTTCTTGCACTGAGGTCTGCTTATTGTAAATATCCTGTACTTTTTTACACCTTTAAAGTTGACCTTTGACCTTTTAGTGTTGGAAAGACACTTTCTTGCACTGAGGTCTGCTTATTGTAAATATCTGTACTTGTTTTTACACCTTTAAAGTTGACCTTTGACCTTTTCAGTGTTGGAAAGACACTTTCTTGCACTGAGGTCTGCTTATTGTAAATATCTGTACTTGTTTTACACCTTTAAAGTTGACCTTTGACCTTTTCAGTGTTGGAAAGACACTTTCTTGCACTGAGGTCTGCTTATTGTAAATATCCTGTACTTGTTTTTACACCTTTAAAGTTGACCTTTGACCTTTTCAGTGTTGGAAAGACACTTTCTTGCACTGAGGTCTGCTTATTGTAAATATCCTGTACTTGTTTTACACCTTTAAAGTTGACCTTTGACCTTTTCAGTGTTGGAAAGACACTTTCTTGCACTGAGTTCTGCTTATTGTAAATATCCTGTACTTTTTTTACACCTTTAAAGTTGACCTTTGACCTTTTCAGTGTTGGAAAGACACTTTCTTGCACTGAGTCTGCTTATTGTAAATATCCTGTACTTGTTTTTACACCTTTAAAGTTGACCTTTGACCTTTTAGTGTTGGAAGACACTTTCTTGCACTGAGGTCTGCTTATTGTAAATATCTGTACTTTTTTACACTTTAAAGTTGACCTTTGACCTTTCAGTGTTGGAAAGACACTTTCTTGCACTGAGGTCTGCTTATTGTAAATATCTGTACTTGTTTTACACCTTTAAAGTTGACCTTTGACCTTTTCAGTGTTGGAAAGACACTTTCTTGCACTGAGTTCTGCTTATTGTAAATATCCTGTACTTTTTTTACACCTTTAAAGTTGACCTTTGACCTTTTCAGTGTTGGAAAGACACTTTCTTGCACTGAGTTCTGCTTATTGTAAATATCCTGTACTTTTTTTACACCTTTAAAGTTGACCTTTGACCTTTTCAGTGTTGGAAAGACACTTTCTTGCACTGAGTCTGCTTATTGTAAATATCCTGTACTTTTTTTACACCTTTAAAGTTGACCTTTGACCTTTTCAGTGTTGGAAAGACACTTTCTTGCACTGAGTCTGCTTATTGTAAATATCTGTACTTGTTTTTACACCTTTAAAGTTGACCTTTGACCTTTTCAGTGTTGGAAAGACACTTTCTTGCACTGAGGTCTGCTTATTGTAAATATCTGTACTTGTTTTACACCTTTAAAGTTGACCTTTGACCTTTTCAGTGTTGGAAAGACACTTTCTTGCACTGAGTCTGCTTATTGTAAATATCTTACTTTTTTACACCTTTAAAGTTGACCTTTGACCTTTTCAGTGTTGGAAGACACTTTCTTGCACTGAGGTCTGCTTATTGTAAATATCTGTACTTGTTTTTACACCTTTAAAGTTGACCTTTGACCTTTTCAGTGTTGGAAAGACACTTTCTTGCACTGAGGTCTGCTTATTGTAAATATCTGTACTTGTTTACACCTTTAATGTTAAAGTTGACCTTTGACCTTTTCAGTGTTGGAAAGACACTTTCTTGCACTGAGTCTGCTTATTGTAAATATCTGTACTTTTTTACACCTTTAAAGTTGACCTTTGACCTTTTCAGTGTTGGAAATACACTTTCTTGCACTGAGGTCTGCTTATTGTAAATATCTGTACTTGTTTTACACCTTTATGTAAAGTTGACCTTTGACCTTTTCAGTGTTGGAAAGACACTTTCTTGCACTGAGGTCTGCTTATTGTAATATCTTGTACTTGTTTACACCTTTTATGTTAAGTTGACCTTTGACCTTTTCAGTGTTGGAAAGACACTTTCTTGCACTGAGTTCTGCTTATTGTAAATATCCTGTACTTTTTTACACCTTTAAAGTTGACCTTTGACCTTTTCAGTGTTGGAAACACTTTCTTGCACTGAGGTCTGCTTATTGTAAATATCCTGTACTTGTTTTTACACCTTTAATGTTAAAGTTGACCTTTGACCTTTTCAGTGTTGGAAAGACACTTTCTTGCACTGAGTCTGCTTATTGTAAATATCTGTACTTTTTTTACACCTTTAAAGTTGACCTTTGACCTTTTCAGTGTTGGAAATACACTTTCTTGCACTGAGGTCTGCTTATTGTAAATATCTTGTACTTGTTTTTACACCTTTTAATGTTAAAGTTGACCTTTGACCTTTTCAGTGTTGGAAAGACACTTTCTTGCACTGAGGTCTGCTTATTGTAAATATCTTGTACTTGTTTTTACACCTTTTAATGTTAAAGTTGACCTTTGACCTTTTCAGTGTTGGAAAGACACTTTCTTGCACTGAGGTCTGCTTATTGTAATATCTTGTACTTGTTTTTACACCTTTTAATGTTAAAGTTGACCTTTGTGCTTTTCAGTGTTGGAAATTAGAGATGGACCGATCCGATATTACGTATCGATATCGGTCCGATACTGACCTGAATTACTGGATCGGATATCGGCGAAAAATAAAAAATGTAATCTGATCCATTAAATATCATAAAAGCATCTCACAAAACTTGCAACACGGCGTAACTCGGCTCATAACCGTAGCACGTTGCAGCAGTATGCGTCATGTGATACAGCGGCTGTGTGTATTTGTAGCCTCGCTACCAAAGCAGCATTTCATCTCCGAGGAAGTTATCCCAGAGAGAAGTAAAGCAAGTGTGTAAGTTCATTCTGAATGTTTGTAAAGCATTCCAGCGTTAAGTTTAACAACCGATCTATAGCGCGACTGCCTCTTCTCTCTCCTCTGCTGCTGCTACTTCAATCGTGAAACTGCTTAATGATCAGCTGATCGGCTTTTCTGTCGAGAGTCCGTCTCTCTTCTTTGTTTTTGGCCCACTTCGCGCCAGAAAGAGGAACCCAGCGGCTGAACAACAGCAGCACGTTTAAGCTTGATAAGCTGTTGTTAGAATTTATTTAATATTACTTTCTACACCAGGATCCTTTTCTACCTAGCTGACGGCTGGTAACTGTGCAGGGGCGGATCTAGCAAAGTTTAGCCAGGGGGGCCGATAGGGCATGAACAGGGAAAAGGGGGCACAAAGACATACTTTTCTTTCTTATTCTCATTTAAAATATGTAACTTTTAATAAATAATTATCTGAATCTTACACCCAAAGTTTTAATCTGGGTGCACTGGACCTATAAAGACAGGTGGTCGGGTTTTTGTGCTGGACCACACACGCTGGACACGACGCATGAAAGAGGCAATAGATGATCTGCTGCAAAAGTACCATGGGAAGAAGGACATCCTGAAGCTTGTGGATCAAGATTATGCAGACATGGTCCATCGTTCTGCTGCAGATCCCAACAGCCTGCTGCATCCCACATCCAAGGTGCACATATCCCGTTATGTGAAGCACTTGGCTAAGCTTCTCAACACCAATTCATCTTTGAACACAAGCCCAGAAAAACTTCTGGAGACTCAGCAGCTGTGGCACTCATTAACGGAAGGCAGTGAAACAACTAGTGTTCCCGCAGTCACCATAGAGCCTGCCTGCCGTCTTTAACCCGCCTCCTCCTGCCCTGTCTGCACCACTGACTCAATAGAGAAGATTGTGGAGGGCATCTTAGAAAAGCAACAGCAGCAGCAGCCTGAGGGAAAAAGAAGGCAGACAAAGACTTGTCTTGCCTGTGGACAGCCCAAGTCTCAATATGAGACACACGGATCCACCGTCCACTATTTTTACCAGAGAGGGCCTGTGCTCTGTTTCTATTGTTCCAACAAGGTGCATCAAACTTATGCTGCTGAGGGAATCAGTAACCCGAAAATGCCCTTTGAGGAATTTGCCCAGACAGAATTTTTCCAAAGGGATCTGGATGCTACCAGGAAGAGGTCAGAGGAAAGGATGGAGAAAAAGAGGAAAAGGCCAGAAACCCAACAAACAGGCCGCCTCTGCAGGTTCTGCCACATGGACCTGAAACAGGGACCAAATAGCCCACATGTTCATACGGGTTTCCCTGGAGTGGCAGGGAAATATATCTACTGCCCTTCAAAAGTGCACTCTCTGTACAGGGACAAGGGCATGGCCAAGGAGATGACCTGGAAGGAGTTTCAGGAGTCTCCTTTCTATGAGGCAGAGAGACAAAGATGGGTGGAAGAAAAAGGAAATAGGGGAGAAACAGTTTATATTGTAAATAAGATAGTTTTGTTCTAGTTTCGTAATGTTTATTTTGTTTATATAAATAAAAACTGATTGTAAATATAAAATCTAAATAAATTGTGTTCTGTAAAAGCACAGCTCTCTTCTTTATAACCTCTTAGAGTTCACCTGTATGTTTATATATCTGTGTAAGCTTACCATCAGGTAATCAGTTTTAAAAAGTTGTGAGTGCTGCCCTGAAAGCTTACATATTAATTCTAAATCACTTCATGTAATGATAACAAGCCATCCTTTCTCTAGTGGCGTCTCACAGCTTTTGTCTTTATAATCTTTCTGGTTGATTTATATCATTAGAAACATGACTGATGTCTTTTATCTGTGTGACTGTACAGCCTGTTTCAGACATGACAACCAGACAGTGTCTGAAGTTATCTTTAATACATGCAACACAGCTGGAGGTAGTCCAGACACTTTCTCACTTCTGGTGATAATATTTTTGCTTTAGGTATTGTTGCTTGCTGGCTTGAAGCTTATCTACAAAAACAGTTCAATAAGGAAAGATCATGTGGAAAAAAACCAACATGATTTATTCAGATACAGAAATAAATGTAACTGTTAGGCACTTAGACTCCAATGACCCATCATAGCAGAAGGAATCTCAGCAGTGGCAGGATTTTGCACAAGCCCCACCCCAGAGTCAACATGCTGGTAGTGATGAAGATGGAGGCTGGGACAGGGTTCCAAGTGACCACGGTGAGGAGGAGAAAGGAGAGGAGGCGGGCTGCATGGCTGAGGATCTGAAACGCAGAAGAGCAACAGATTTAAAGCATGCAGAGTGGAGGCTGAGTTGCTTGGAGAAGGCAGGCAAGAGCATAACTGGAAGAAAGTAATGAAGCCAGTACTGAGTTTGTGCTGGAAAATGAATGTGCTTTCAACACCATCAGGCCGACCCTCCTGGGTGATAAGTTAACAGCGATGCAGGTGGATGCTTCTCTGGTGTCCTGGATTGTTGATTACCTGACAGGAAGACCACAATATGTACGTCTCCCACAGTGTGTGTCTGACAAGGTAATCAGCAACACAGGGGCACCACAGGGGACTGTCCTCTCCCCCTTCCTCTTCACCCTCTACACCACAGACTTCAGCCACTGCACAGAGACCTGCCATCTTCAGAAGTTTTCTGATGACTCTGCGGTGGTTGGATGCATCAACGGGGATGATGAGACAGAGTACCGGGCTGTGGTCGACTCCTTTGTCACGTGGTGTGAGCAGAATCATCTGCAGCTCAACGTGGCAAAGACTAAGGAATTGATAGTGGACTTCAGGAAGACCAGGAAACACTTGACCCCTGTTTCAATCCAAGGGGTCAGTGTTGACATTGTGGAGGACTATAAATACCTTGGAGTACACATTGACAATAAACTGGACTGGGCTAAAAACACCACAGCACTTTACAGAAAGGGCCAGAGTCGTCTCTATCTTTTGAGGCGACTGAGGTCCTTCAACATCTGCCAGAAAATGCTCAGGATTTTCTACCAGTCTGTTGTGGCCAGTGCGATCCTCTATGCCGTTGCATGCTGGGGGAGCAGGCTGAGGGTCGCAGATGCCAACAGACTCCATAAACTGATTCGTAAGGCCAGTAATGTTGTGGGGATGGAGCTGGACTCCCTCAAGGTGGTGTCGGAGAGGCGGATGTTGTCCAAGATAAAGACAATGTTGGATAACACCTCCCACCCACTCCATGACATGCTGGTCAGTCACAGGAGCACGTTGAGTGAGAGACTGAGATTACCGAAAAGCACCACTGAACGACACAGGAAATCATTCCTGCCTGTGGCCATCTCCCTGTACAACTCATCCACTTAACACACTGTTTACTGCAACAGCTACACCCTTCTTGCACATGTTCTTTTTCAGCTATTTATTAATAGTGACTTTTATGTATAGTGACTTTTATGTATATATATATATATATATACCTGAATATATTGTGCTATTCTTAGTTAGTGTATTGTCTGTCTTTGTTAATGTTTGTTTATAATGGAGCACTGTAACGAAAAATAATTTCCCCTAGGGATCAATAAAGTATTCTGATTCTGATTCTGAATAGATATAAACTAGCAGCCACCAGGAAGCAGACAAATGACTTATTACAGATCTTCCTTATTGAAATTATGCATAAGCTTAATTTTCTATGCCATCAGAATGTATCTGAATTATAGTTTTAACTTTAACCTTTGTATTAAAAGTTGGATGTCTGCATAACTGAAGAGTATGTCTGGTCTGTATCATCTCAAAACTGTGACGATACAGTTTATTCCGAGTTATATACTTTGTGACAGTTGTTGTGGACGTTTCCATTAAATAAAGCCTACAGACAACGGTAGGATGTAGCTAACATCCTTTCATCAAAAACAGCAAAACCTACTTGGTGAGAGCAGCCATCGTGGGTTAAACCCAAGGCAGAGTCTCTGCTGAACCCAACACAGCCTTGGGTTTAAACACCTTCTACAGAACCAAAAGGCAGTACACAGCTGTTTTCACACCTTTGGTCTTCCCCCAGAGAAAAGTTCACACTCCCTTGCTTCCTCTTACAGTGGAGAAGACAAAAGATTAACTCTTCCTGTGTGAACGCCTGCTTCCAACTTCCTGAGATACCTTATGTTAGCGGCATGAATGTGTGAGACATTGAGGCATGCTAAAATCCCGTGGCACCAAAGTATTGTACAATAAAATAATGTGAATAATACATAAATATAAATAAAAGATATTCCTTTACACAGTATAGGTACATAATACTCCACAGGCCGTAACACTGTAATATAAATAAAATGATAAATGATCATTTTAAATGATAAAAATGATAATCAAATAATAAGAAAAAGCAAAGTGAAAAATAAATGTTATCCACATTAACTAAATTAAAAATGATGTTTATCTTTTGATAATGTAACACAGCCTTTGTCCCAACCAGGACTGAACCTGCGCTCAGACGGTGCGATTTGATTGGCTGATTCTCCGTTACACCCATACGCGATGGGCCCTTATCAGATGAAAGTACAAAACTATCAAGAACCCCCCTCCTTGCACTGGTTGCATAAATTTCAGGTGGCATTTTTAAAAACATGCCATGACATAACACACAGCTGCTATAATCGCAAAGAGGGGTCAAATGTCAATTATCGTTATAGGTTCTTGCTATATGTTATGTCGTAAGGGCCTAAGTTCCCTTACGACAGCTAGAGCTGGAAACAAGACCTCAAGCAATCCTAAGGCTAATTAGCACGGCTAGCATTTTAAAAAACATTTGTTAAATGTCATTGCTAGCATATAGCTGTATTACAGCATGGTAAGTAGCGAGAACGCTAAGTTTTTGTTACCTTTGAAAAGAAAAATGTGAAGACGTAATATTAGCATATGCTAATGTTATTCACTCAAGCAAACATCTCAGGTACTGACTTGCTGCTTTCTAATATCTGTGTTTATTTCTGGATAGACCTACATGGTTATTAGACATCCCACATAAAGGGTAACAAAGGCAGTAACTATAAATGACCATAACTTTACTGTAAATTACATTGCCATGGGCTCAATTCATATAGTTCTATCACGTGCACACGCATGTTAGCAACCGTAACCACGGCCCGCTGTAGGTATATGAATGCTGCACAAGGTTCCAGTCGTCCCTTTACACTTGCTCTTGGACTTGTCTTGACCTGCTCCAAGCTCAGCTTGTGGATAGATAACGTTTGGAGAATATTTCTACAGAAAGCGGATTTTACTAGAAAGCGACAACAACTACTGCATCTTTGGATCTTTTGTACTCATGTTTCATCATAACAGCAAAGCTTGAAGATGGCTCGTCGTGGACCCCGACTCGTCGACAGTCACCTGGTACAAAATTTCAAAAATTTCTTCAATTATTTTAAGAGTCACTAGATGACTGTAATAATTTAACAAGTTCCAGTGTGAATATCAAGTTTTAATGTCATCAAAATAAGTGTATTCCAAGACTTTTCCCGGTAAATTGCTTGTATGCTTTAAATTTTCCAGGAGAGGTGTAGAATTTATTACCGACTGGTGTATGAATGTGAAAAAAGGTGTTACTTTGATTTAAAGCCTTCAAATTTGACACTTTTTTCAAATGAAATGGTTAAAATTAGCTTAACATTCTTAAAAAAGCCCCCCTACCCCAAATATACATATATGTGTATATCGGTTTCTATGGTAACAGCAACGTTAGACCATATGTAAACATACCAGATCCCCTGTAGGTCCTAACATCATTTTCTTCTCTGGATCAAAGGCTTCACTTAAATAAACTATAACTTTTTCCCAGCTACATAATGCGATTAGTTAGTTATAAATCAGGGGTCGGCAACCCTAGGCACGCGCCACCGTTGGCACGCGAAGGGTTAACTGATAGCACGCACGACCGTAGCTGGACTGGCCATCGGGCATAAGGGCATTTGCTCGGTGGCCCGATCATTATTATTATTATTATTATTTTGGTGGTGGACTGACCAGAAGCTGGTCGGTGTGTAAAAATAACTCAGTTGTTTGGTGGTGGCTATGGCGGAGCTTCCACAGATTCAGTAAAATTAACAAGTGGTGGAGGCCAGCAGGTGGATGAGGGAAGGGGAGGCAGGAGAAGGAGAGACCCGAGGCAGCCGCCGGTCGGAGCGTCAGGTGAACTGAACTTCAGGTAAGAAGTTAATGACCTGCAGTCTATCTGGGTCAGATATAAACCAAGTTTAGGTGGAGTTTATTTTCGTTGTGCTGACTTTTTACAGTCAGTTACAATAACTCGTACTGCGTACTAGCTAGCATGACGGAATTTATATACTGCTGGGCGGGTGCTATGATTTTATTGATAGTGAACTTTATTTTATTCATAAGGTTAGTTAGTAGAGTTGCCAACCCTCCCGTACAAACGGAATCGTCCCGCCTTCAGAGAAATTATTACCCGTTTCGTGTTGAGCTGAGAAGGAACACAGTTTGTCCCGTACTTCAGCCAGGATGGAAAAAGACACAAAGCTGGAGTTATTGTGTCTTTGCTGCACAGCTGCATCTTCTTCTCCTCTCATTCTCTCCCCTCTCTCTCCTGTTGCTACTTCAATCGTGAAACTGATCAATGATCAGCTGATCAGCTTTTCTCTCTTGTTTGTTTATCGCTCACTTTGCGCCAGAAAGAGGAAACTGCCGGATGTCGCACTAAACAACAGCAGCACGTTTAAGCTTGGTCAGCTGTTGTTAGAATGTATTTAATATTAATATCTAGTATCAGCTGATGTTTGCTGGAGCCACAGCTGTAAAAACTGCTGGTCATGATATCGGTTTGTATATCTGGTGAGAGGGAAACATGAAGATGAAACCAGGAGATGTCCTTACTAAATCATCAGAGCTGAACAGGTGATGGAGAAACAGGTTTACCTTTTAGGTGACATGAATGAGTTGAAGGGAAGTTATGAACTGTTTCTGAGAGACAAATGACACCAGGATCCTTTTCTACGTAGCTGACAGCTGGTAACTGTGCAGGTCTAGCAAAGTTTTGCCAGGGGGCCAGGTAGGGCATTAACAGGGAAAGGGGGGCACAAAGAAATACTTTCTTATTCTCATTTAAAATGTCTGGCTGTTATTAAATAATTATCTAAAGCTTACAACCAAAGTTTTTATCTGACGTAAAATGAATAGAAATCATACATTTACCAACAAGACAGTGTACATCACTGTCACAACAGCGTTTGTTTTCATTCAAAGGCTTTATGGCTTTAATATCTGGGGGGCCGGTCTTTAGTCCAAATGCATCCATAGACTCGAGACACAATGCATTTTTGGGACTTTCAGGTGTATGGACCAATGTTTTATTTTCTGATCAAACCAGAAATCTTTAATGAGCAGCTAGATTTGTCTGGCATTAACTGGCTGAGTTAATGCCAGTTAATGCGACATCGAAGCAGCTGGAATCTACAGCTGTGCATGTTCATGGAGCTTGCATTTTCACCTGCTGGACATCACTACCTGACAAGTTTAACTGTCTTCAGAACATTGCAGAGGCCTTATTGACAGTATTTGGCTCTACATATCTGTGTGAGCAGATTTTCTCTCACATGAGTGTCCTCAGGTAGCTGTCTGAATGTTGGACACTCGGAGACCTGTGTCTCTGAGTGGGAGACCAGAGATCACATTACATGTGTGTCTCTGTATTAACAAACATACCATATTGGCCCAGTTTATTTTTCTTATCATTGTTGTGAGGAGACCATAAATAGCATTTGTATTTTCTGTTGTACAGTTCATTTGCCGTTATGGAGTTCTTGTTATGAATAAAAAGTGTCTTTCTTTTGTTTCAAAATAGCTGATAACTATTCGCTGATAGCTGCCAACATTTGCAAACAAATATACTTCTATAAAGTGGTTCTATATAATGTGTAACTGTTAATATAGAGCGTTATTAAATTTATTGCTAATGCAATCATATGGCACACTGACTTCTGAGGAAATTTTAAATGGCACTCGCCATCAAAAAGGTTGCCTACCCCTGTTATAAATTATAAGTAGTTATAAATTTACTGTAGAATATTTATATAATAAGGTATTCATGCCCAGTTCTTTCCAAATCAATACCTATTATCCATTACCTACTCGAACGCAGTCTTTGCATAAAGGTTTAAAAAGAACAAATAAACAAAATGGACGTATACAAAATACAATACTGTTACCTTAACAGGGTAGTGTGCACAGAGTGAGCTGCCTTGGCAGAGATTTGGTGCTCTTTTTTTAAAAATGGATGCTTCACTTAATGATTGTGGACATAGTTGACATCTTGTTTTCTTCTCACATGAACAAGTAAAGTGTCATTCAGTCTGATATAAATGTAGCCTGTAGCTTTAGCACTGGGTGTTTACTACATTCCTAATGTTATTTTAAACTTGTTTCCTTACAGGCTGTCTTGACTACATTGTTGAACGTCCCGAGAACGAGGCCTTGATGACACTCTCCTGAGCGCCATCTCTTCTGATGAAGCATGGGACACTGAAACCGAGCGCGTCAATAAAGGTGAGTACATCGCCCTCTCCCCCTCCCCCTCTTCTCATGGAGAACTGGATGCTGATGTGTGTCAGTGAAGTGGAAGGTGAGTACCCCCCACCTCCCTTTCTTGCACTGAGGTCTGCTTATTGTAAATATCTTGTCTTGTTTTTACACCTTTTAATGTTAAAGTTGACCTTTGACCTTTTCAGTGTTGGAAAACACTTTCTTGCACTGAGTCTGCTTATTGCAAATATCTGTACTTGTTTTTACACCTTTAAAGTTGACCTTTGACCTTTTCAGTGTTGGAAATACACTTTCTTGCACTGAGGTCTGCTTATTGAAATATCTGTACTTGTTTTTACACCTTTAAAGTTGACCTTTGACCTTTTAGTGTTGGAAAGACACTTTCTTGCACTGAGGTCTGCTTATTGTAAATATCCTGTACTTGTTTTTACACCTTTAAAGTTGACCTTTGACCTTTTCAGTGTTGGAAAGACACTTTCTTGCACTGAGGTCTGCTTATTGAAATATCCTGTACTTGTTTTTACACCTTTAAAGTTGACCTTTGACCTTTTCAGTGTTGGAAAGACACTTTCTTGCACTGAGGTCTGCTTATTGTAAATATCTGTACTTGTTTTTACACCTTTAAAGTTGACCTTTGACCTTTTCAGTGTTGGAAAGACACTTTCTTGCACTGAGTTCTGCTTATTGTAAATATCCTGTACTTCTTTTTACACCTTTAAAGTTGACCTTTGACCTTTTCAGTGTTGGAAAGACACTTTCTTGCACTGAGTCTGCTTATTGTAAATATCCTGTACTTCTTTTTACACCTTTAAGTTGACCTTTGACCTTTTCAGTGTTGGAAAGACACTTTCTTGCACTGAGGTCTGCTTATTGTAAATATCCTGTACTTGTTTTTACACCTTTAAGTTGACCTTTGACCTTTTAGTGTTGGAAAGACACTTTCTTGCACTGAGGTCTGCTTATTGTAAATATCTGTACTTGTTTTTACACCTTTAAAGTTGACCTTTGACCTTTTCAGTGTTGGAAATACACTTTCTTGCACTGAGGTCTGCTTATTGTAAATATCCTGTACTTGTTTTTACACCTTTAAATTGACCTTTGACCTTTTAGTGTTGGAAAGACACTTTCTTGCACTGAGGTCTGCTTATTGCAAATATCCTGTACTTGTTTTTACACCTTTAAAGTTGACCTTTGACCTTTTAGTGTTGGAAAGACACTTTCTTGCACTGAGGTCTGCTTATTGAAATATCCTGTACTTGTTTTTACACCTTTAAAGTTGACCTTTGACCTTTTTAGTGTTGGAAAGACACTTTCTTGCACTGAGGTCTGCTTATTGTAAATATCCTGTACTTGTTTTTACACCTTTAAAGTTGACCTTTGACCTTTTCAGTGTTGGAAAGACACTTTCTTGCACTGAGTCTGCTTATTGTAATATCCTGTACTTCTTTTTACACCTTTAAAGTTGACCTTTGACCTTTTCAGTGTTGGAAAGACACTTTCTTGCACTGAGGTTGCTTATTGTAATATCTGTACTTGTTTTTACACTTTAAAGTTGACCTTTGACCTTTTCAGTGTTGGAAAGACACTTTCTTGCACTGAGGTCTGCTTATTGTAAATATCTGTACTTGTTTTTACCCTTTAAAGTTGACCTTTGACCTTTTCAGTGTTGGAAAGACACTTTCTTGCACTGAGGTCTGCTTATTGTAAATATCTTGTACTTGTTTTACACCTTTTAATGTTAAGTTGACCTTTGACCTTTTCAGTGTTGGAAGACACTTTCTTGCACTGAGGTCTGCTATTGTAAATATCCTGTACTTGTTTTTACACCTTTAAAGTTGACCTTTGACCTTTTTCAGTGTTGGAAAGACACTTTCTTGCACTGAGGTCTGCTTATTGTAAATATCCTGTACTTTTTACACCTTTAAAGTTGACCTTTGACTTTTCAGTGTTGGAAAGACACTTTCTTGCACTGAGTTCTGCTTATTGTAATATCCTGTACTTGTTT
>NW_020329179.1:0-21033 GCF_001858045.2 Oreochromis niloticus | reverse complement strand
ATATCCTGTATTTGTTTTTACACCTTTAAAGTTGACCTTTGACCTTTTAGTGTTGGAAAGACACTTTCTTGCACTGAGTCTGCTTATGTAAATATCCTGTACTTTTTTTACACCTTTAAAGTTGACCTTTGACCTTTTCAGTGTTGGAAAGACACTTTCTTGCACTGAGTTCTGCTTATTGTAATATCCTGTACTTCTTTTTACACCTTTAAAGTTGACCTTTGACCTTTTTAGTGTTGGAAAGACACTTTCTTTGCACTGAGTCTGCTTATTGTAAATATCTGTACTTGTTTTTACACCTTTAAAGTTGACCTTTGACCTTTTCAGTGTTGGAAAGACACTTTCTTGCACTGAGGTCTGCTTATTGTAAATATCCTGTACTTGTTTTTACACCTTTAAAGTTGACCTTTGACCTTTTAGTGTGGAAAGACACTTTCTTGCACTGAGGTCTGCTTATTGTAAATATCCTGTACTTGTTTTTACACCTTTAAAGTTGACCTTTGACCTTTTCAGTGTTGGAAAGACACTTTCTTGCACTGAGTTCTGCTTATTGTAAATATCCTGTACTTGTTTTTACACCTTTAAAGTTGACCTTTGACCTTTTAGTGTTGAAATACACTTTCTTGCACTGAGGTCTGCTTATGTAAATATCTGTACTTGTTTTTACACCTTTAAAGTTGACCTTTGACCTTTTTAGTGTTGGAAATACACTTTCTTGCACTGAGGTCTGCTTATTGTAAATATCCTGTACTGTTTTACACCTTTAAAGTTGACCTTTGACCTTTTAGTGTTGGAAATACACTTTCTTGCACTGAGGTCTGCTTATTGCAAATATCCTGTACTTGTTTTACACCTTTAAAGTTGACCTTTGACCTTTTTAGTGTTGGAAACACTTTCTTGCACTGAGTCTGCTTATTGTAAATATCTGTACTGTTTTACACCTTTAAGTTGACCTTTGACCTTTTAGTGTTGGAAAACACTTTCTTGCACTGAGGTCTGCTTATTGTAAATATCCTGTACTTGTTTTTACACCTTTAAAGTTGACCTTTGACCTTTTTAGTGTTGGAAAGACACTTTCTTGCACTGAGTCTGCTTATTGTAAATATCCTGTACTTGTTTTTACACCTTTAAAGTTGACCTTTGACCTTTTTAGTGTTGGAAAGACACTTTCTTGCACTGAGGTCTGCTTATTGTAAATATCCTGTACTTGTTTTTACACCTTTAAAGTTGACCTTTGACCTTTTCAGTGTTGGAAAACACTTTCTTGCACTGAGGTCTGCTTATTGTAAATATCCTGTACTTGTTTTACACCTTTAAAGTTGACCTTTGACCTTTTCAGTGTTGGAAAGACACTTTCTTGCACTGAGTCTGCTTATTGTAAATATCCTGTACTTGTTTTTACACCTTTAAAGTTGACCTTTGACCTTTTCAGTGTTGGAAAGACACTTTCTTGCACTGAGGTCTGCTTATTGTAAATATCCTGTACTTGTTTTTACACCTTTAAAGTTGACCTTTGACCTTTTCAGTGTTGGAAAGACACTTTCTTGCACTGAGGTCTGCTTATTGTAAATATCCTGTACTTGTTTTACACCTTTAAAGTTGACCTTTGACCTTTTAGTGTTGGAAAGACACTTTCTTGCACTGAGGTCTGCTTATTGTAAATATCTGTACTTGTTTTTACACCTTTAAAGTTGACCTTTGACCTTTTAGTGTTGGAAAACACTTTCTTGCACTGAGTCTGCTTATTGTAAATATCCTGTACTTTTTACACCTTTAAAGTTGACCTTTGACCTTTTTAGTGTTGGAAAGACACTTCTTGCACTGAGGTCTGCTTATTGTAAATATCTGTACTTGTTTTTACACCTTTAAAGTTGACCTTTGACCTTTTCAGTGTTGGAAAGACACTTTCTTGCACTGAGGTCTGCTTATTGTAAATATCCTGTACTTGTTTTTACACCTTTAAAGTTGACCTTTGACCTTTTCAGTGTTGGAAAGACACTTTCTTGCACTGAGGTCTGCTTATTGTAAATATCCTGTACTTGTTTTTACACCTTTAAAGTTGACCTTTGACCTTTTCAGTGTTGGAAAGACACTTTCTTGCACTGAGGTCTGCTTATTGTAAATATCCTGTACTTGTTTTTACACCTTTAAAGTTGACCTTTGACCTTTTTAGTGTTGGAAAGACACTTTCTTGCACTGAGGTCTGCTTATTGTAAATATCCTGTACTTGTTTTTACACCTTTAAAGTTGACCTTTGACCTTTTTAGTGTTGGAAAGACACTTTCTTGCACTGAGGTCTGCTTATTGAAATATCCTGTACTTGTTTTTACACCTTTAAAGTTGACCTTTGACCTTTTCAGTGTTGGAAAGACACTTTCTTGCACTGAGGTCTGCTTATTGTAAATATCCTGTACTTGTTTTTACAC
This sequence comes from Oreochromis niloticus, assembly GCF_001858045.2. NCBI lineage: Eukaryota > Metazoa > Chordata > Actinopteri > Cichliformes > Cichlidae > Oreochromis > Oreochromis niloticus. The sequence goes on along the minus strand of NW_020329179.1, from coordinate 18,607 downwards.
CTTTAAAGTTGACCTTTGACCTTTTCAGTGTTGGAAAGACACTTTCTTGCACTGAGGTCTGCTTATTGTAAATATCCTGTACTTGTTTTTACACCTTTAAAGTTGACCTTTGACCTTTTCAGTGTTGGAAAACACTTTCTTGCACTGAGGTCTGCTTATTGTAAATATCCTGTACTTGTTTTTACACCTTTAAAGTTGACCTTTGACCTTTTCAGTGTTGGAAAGACACTTTCTTGCACTGAGGTCTGCTTATTGTAAATATCCTGTACTTTTTTTACACCTTTAAAGTTGACCTTTGACCTTTTAGTGTTGGAAAGACACTTTCTTGCACTGAGTCTGCTTATTGTAAATATCTGTACTTTTTTACACCTTTAAAGTTGACCTTTGACCTTTTCAGTGTTGGAAAGACACTTTCTTGCACTGAGTCTGCTTATTGTAAATATCCTGTACTTTTTTTACACCTTTAAAGTTGACCTTTGACCTTTTCAGTGTTGGAAAGACACTTTCTTGCACTGAGGTCTGCTTATTGTAAATATCCTGTACTTTTTTTACACCTTTAAAGTTGACCTTGACCTTTTCAGTGTTGGAAGACACTTTCTTGCACTGAGGTCTGCTTATTGTAAATATCCTGTACTTGTTTTTACACCTTTTAAAGTTGACCTTTGACCTTTTCAGTGTTGGAAAGACACTTTCTTGCACTGAGGTCTGCTTATTGTAAATATCCTGTACTTGTTTTTACACCTTTAAAGTTGACCTTTGACCTTTTCAGTGTTGGAAAGACACTTTCTTGCACTGAGGTCTGCTTATTGTAAATATCCTGTACTTGTTTTACACCTTTAAAGTTGACCTTTGACCTTTTCAGTGTTGGAAAGACACTTTCTTGCACTGAGGTCTGCTTATTGTAAATATCTGTACTTGTTTTTACACCTTTAAAGTTGACCTTTGACCTTTTCAGTGTTGGAAAGACACTTTCTTGCACTGAGGTCTGCTTATTGTAAATATCCTGTACTTGTTTTACACCTTTAAAGTTGACCTTTGACCTTTTCAGTGTTGGAAAGACACTTTCTTGCACTGAGTCTGCTTATTGTAAATATCCTGTACTTGTTTTACACCTTTAAAGTTGACCTTTGACCTTTTCAGTGTTGGAAAGACACTTTCTTGCACTGAGTCTGCTTATTGTAAATATCCTGTACTTTTTTTACACCTTTAAAGTTGACCTTTGACCTTTTCAGTGTTGGAAAGACACTTTCTTGCACTGAGTCTGCTTATTGTAAATATCCTGTACTTGTTTTTACACCTTTAAAGTTGACCTTTGACCTTTTCAGTGTTGGAAAGACACTTTCTTGCACTGAGTCTGCTTATTGTAAATATCTGTACTTTTTTTACACCTTTAAAGTTGACCTTTGACCTTTTCAGTGTTGGAAAGACACTTTCTTGCACTGAGTCTGCTTATTGTAAATATCCTGTACTTTTTTACACCTTTAAAGTTGACCTTTGACCTTTTCAGTGTTGGAAAGACACTTTCTTGCACTGAGGTCTGCTTATTGTAAATATCCTGTACTTGTTTTTACACCTTTAAAGTTGACCTTTGACCTTTTCAGTGTTGGAAAGACACTTTCTTGCACTGAGGTCTGCTTATTGTAAATATCTGTACTTGTTTTTACACCTTTAAAGTTGACCTTTGACCTTTTCAGTGTTGGAAAGACACTTTCTTGCACTGAGTCTGCTTATTGTAAATATCCTGTACTTGTTTTACACCTTTAAAGTTGACCTTTGACCTTTTCAGTGTTGGAAAGACACTTTCTTGCACTGAGGTCTGCTTATTGTAAATATCCTGTACTTGTTTTTACACCTTTAAAGTTGACCTTTGACCTTTTCAGTGTTGGAAAGACACTTTCTTGCACTGAGGTCTGCTTATTGTAAATATCCTGTACTTGTTTTTACACCTTTAAAGTTGACCTTTGACCTTTTCAGTGTTGGAAAGACACTTTCTTGCACTGAGTCTGCTTATTGTAAATATCCTGTACTTGTTTTTACACCTTTAAAGTTGACCTTTGACCTTTTCAGTGTTGGAAAGACACTTTCTTGCACTGAGGTCTGCTTATTGTAAATATCCTGTACTTGTTTTTACACCTTTAAAGTTGACCTTTGACCTTTTAGTGTTGGAAAGACACTTTCTTGCACTGAGGTCTGCTTATTGTAAATATCCTGTACTTGTTTTACACCTTTAAAGTTGACCTTTGACCTTTTAGTGTTGGAAAGACACTTTCTTGCACTGAGGTCTGCTTATTGTAAATATCCTGTACTTGTTTTTACACCTTTAAAGTTGACCTTTGACCTTTTCAGTGTTGGAAAGACACTTTCTTGCACTGAGGTCTGCTTATTGTAAATATCCTGTACTTGTTTTTACACCTTTAAAGTTGACCTTTGACCTTTTCAGTGTTGGAAAGACACTTTCTTGCACTGAGGTCTGCTTATTGTAAATATCCTGTACTTGTTTTTACACCTTTAAAGTTGACCTTTGACCTTTTAGTGTTGGAAAGACACTTTCTTGCACTGAGGTCTGCTTATTGTAAATATCCTGTACTTGTTTTTACACCTTTAAAGTTGACCTTTGACCTTTTCAGTGTTGGAAAGACACTTTCTTGCACTGAGGTCTGCTTATTGTAAATATCCTGTACTTGTTTTTACACCTTTAAAGTTGACCTTTGACCTTTTCAGTGTTGGAAAGACACTTTCTTGCACTGAGGTCTGCTTATTGTAAATATCCTGTACTTGTTTTTACACCTTTAAAGTTGACCTTTGACCTTTTCAGTGTTGGAAAGACACTTTCTTGCACTGAGGTCTGCTTATTGTAAATATCCTGTACTTGTTTTTACACCTTTAAAGTTGACCTTTGACCTTTTCAGTGTTGGAAAGACACTTTCTTGCACTGAGTCTGCTTATTGTAAATATCCTGTACTTGTTTTTACACCTTTAAAGTTGACCTTTGACCTTTTCAGTGTTGGAAAGACACTTTCTTGCACTGAGGTCTGCTTATTGTAAATATCCTGTACTTGTTTTTACACCTTTAAAGTTGACCTTTGACCTTTTCAGTGTTGGAAAGACACTTTCTTGCACTGAGTCTGCTTATTGTAAATATCCTGTACTTGTTTTACACCTTTAAAGTTGACCTTTGACCTTTTCAGTGTTGGAAAGACACTTTCTTGCACTGAGGTCTGCTTATTGTAAATATCCTGTACTTGTTTTTACACCTTTAAAGTTGACCTTTGACCTTTTCAGTGTTGGAAAGACACTTTCTTGCACTGAGGTCTGCTTATTGTAAATATCCTGTACTTGTTTTTACACCTTTAAAGTTGACCTTTGACCTTTTCAGTGTTGGAAAGACACTTTCTTGCACTGAGGTCTGCTTATTGTAAATATCTGTACTTGTTTTACACCTTTAAAGTTGACCTTTGACCTTTTCAGTGTTGGAAAGACACTTTCTTGCACTGAGGTCTGCTTATTGTAAATATCCTGTACTTGTTTTTACACCTTTAAAGTTGACCTTTGACCTTTTCAGTGTTGGAAAGACACTTTCTTGCACTGAGGTCTGCTTATTGTAAATATCCTGTACTTGTTTTTACACCTTTAAAGTTGACCTTTGACCTTTTCAGTGTTGGAAAGACACTTTCTTGCACTGAGGTCTGCTTATTGTAAATATCCTGTACTTGTTTTTACACCTTTAAAGTTGACCTTTGACCTTTTCAGTGTTGGAAAGACACTTTCTTGCACTGAGGTCTGCTTATTGTAAATATCTGTACTTGTTTTACACCTTTAAAGTTGACCTTTGACCTTTTCAGTGTTGGAAAGACACTTTCTTGCACTGAGGTCTGCTTATTGTAAATATCCTGTACTTGTTTTACACCTTTAAAGTTGACCTTTGACCTTTTCAGTGTTGGAAAGACACTTTCTTGCACTGAGGTCTGCTTATTGTAAATATCCTGTACTTGTTTTTACACCTTTAAAGTTGACCTTTGACCTTTTCAGTGTTGGAAAGACACTTTCTTGCACTGAGTTCTGCTTATTGTAAATATCCTGTACTTTTTTTACACCTTTAAAGTTGACCTTTGACCTTTTCAGTGTTGGAAAGACACTTTCTTGCACTGAGGTCTGCTTATTGTAAATATCCTGTACTTTTTTTACACCTTTAAAGTTGACCTTTGACCTTTTCAGTGTTGGAAAGACACTTTCTTGCACTGAGGTCTGCTTATTGTAAATATCTGTACTTGTTTTTACACCTTTAAAGTTGACCTTTGACCTTTTCAGTGTTGGAAAGACACTTTCTTGCACTGAGGTCTGCTTATTGTAAATATCCTGTACTTGTTTTTACACCTTTAAAGTTGACCTTTGACCTTTTCAGTGTTGGAAAGACACTTTCTTGCACTGAGGTCTGCTTATTGTAAATATCCTGTACTTGTTTTTACACCTTTAAAGTTGACCTTTGACCTTTTCAGTGTTGGAAAGACACTTTCTTGCACTGAGTCTGCTTATTGTAAATATCCTGTACTTGTTTTTACACCTTTAAAGTTGACCTTTGACCTTTTCAGTGTTGGAAAGACACTTTCTTGCACTGAGTCTGCTTATTGTAAATATCTGTACTTTTTTACACCTTTAAAGTTGACCTTTGACCTTTTCAGTGTTGGAAAGACACTTTCTTGCACTGAGTCTGCTTATTGTAAATATCCTGTACTTGTTTTACACCTTTAAAGTTGACCTTTGACCTTTTCAGTGTTGGAAAGACACTTTCTTGCACTGAGGTCTGCTTATTGTAAATATCCTGTACTTGTTTTTACACCTTTAAAGTTGACCTTTGACCTTTTCAGTGTTGGAAAGACACTTTCTTGCACTGAGGTCTGCTTATTGTAAATATCCTGTACTTGTTTTTACACCTTTAAAGTTGACCTTTGACCTTTTCAGTGTTGGAAAGACACTTTCTTGCACTGAGTCTGCTTATTGTAAATATCCTGTACTTGTTTTTACACCTTTAAAGTTGACCTTTGACCTTTTCAGTGTTGGAAAGACACTTTCTTGCACTGAGTCTGCTTATTGTAAATATCCTGTACTTGTTTTTACACCTTTAAAGTTGACCTTTGACCTTTTCAGTGTTGGAAAGACACTTTCTTGCACTGAGTCTGCTTATTGTAAATATCCTGTACTTTTTTTACACCTTTAAAGTTGACCTTTGACCTTTTCAGTGTTGGAAAGACACTTTCTTGCACTGAGGTCTGCTTATTGTAAATATCTGTACTTTTTTACACCTTTAAAGTTGACCTTTGACCTTTTCAGTGTTGGAAAGACACTTTCTTGCACTGAGGTCTGCTTATTGTAAATATCCTGTACTTTTTTTACACCTTTAAAGTTGACCTTTGACCTTTTCAGTGTTGGAAAGACACTTTCTTGCACTGAGGTCTGCTTATTGTAAATATCCTGTACTTTTTTTACACCTTTAAAGTTGACCTTTGACCTTTTCAGTGTTGGAAAGACACTTTCTTGCACTGAGGTCTGCTTATTGTAAATATCCTGTACTTGTTTTTACACCTTTAAAGTTGACCTTTGACCTTTTCAGTGTTGGAAAGACACTTTCTTGCACTGAGTCTGCTTATTGTAAATATCCTGTACTTGTTTTACACCTTTAAAGTTGACCTTTGACCTTTTCAGTGTTGGAAAGACACTTTCTTGCACTGAGGTCTGCTTATTGTAAATATCCTGTACTTGTTTTTACACCTTTAAAGTTGACCTTTGACCTTTTCAGTGTTGGAAAGACACTTTCTTGCACTGAGTCTGCTTATTGTAAATATCCTGTACTTGTTTTACACCTTTAAAGTTGACCTTTGACCTTTTCAGTGTTGGAAAGACACTTTCTTGCACTGAGGTCTGCTTATTGTAAATATCCTGTACTTGTTTTTACACCTTTAAAGTTGACCTTTGACCTTTTCAGTGTTGGAAAGACACTTTCTTGCACTGAGGTCTGCTTATTGTAAATATCTGTACTTGTTTTTACACCTTTAAAGTTGACCTTTGACCTTTTCAGTGTTGGAAAGACACTTTCTTGCACTGAGTCTGCTTATTGTAAATATCTGTACTTTTTTACACCTTTAAAGTTGACCTTTGACCTTTTCAGTGTTGGAAAGACACTTTCTTGCACTGAGGTCTGCTTATTGTAAATATCTGTACTTGTTTTACACCTTTAAAGTTGACCTTTGACCTTTTCAGTGTTGGAAAGACACTTTCTTGCACTGAGTCTGCTTATTGTAAATATCTGTACTTGTTTACACCTTTTAAAGTTGACCTTTGACCTTTTCAGTGTTGGAAAGACACTTTCTTGCACTGAGGTCTGCTTATTGTAAATATCTTGTACTTGTTTTACACCTTTAATGTAAAGTTGACCTTTGACCTTTTCAGTGTTGGAAAGACACTTTCTTGCACTGAGGTCTGCTTATTGTAAATATCTTGTACTTGTTTTTTTAATGTTAAAGTTGACCTTTGACCTTTTCAGTGTTGGAAAGACACTTTCTTGCACTGAGGTCTGCTTATTGTAAATATCTTGTACTTGTTTACACCTTTTAATGTAAAGTTGACCTTTGACCTTTTCAGTGTTGGAAAGACACTTTCTTGCACTGAGGTCTGCTTATTGTAAATATCTGTACTTGTTTTTACACCTTTTAAAGTTGACCTTTGACCTTTTCAGTGTTGGAAAGACACTTTCTTGCACTGAGGTCTGCTTATTGTAAATATCTTGTACTTGTTTTACACCTTTTAATGTTAAAGTTGACCTTTGACCTTTTCAGTGTTGGAAATACACTTTCTTGCACTGAGGTCTGCTTATTGTAAATATCTTGTACTTGTTTTACACCTTTTAATGTTAAAGTTGACCTTTGACCTTTTCAGTGTTGGAAGACACTTTCTTGCACTGAGGTCTGCTTATTGTAAATATCTTGTACTTGTTTTTACACCTTTTAATGTTAAAGTTGACCTTTGACCTTTTCAGTGTTGGAAAGACACTTTCTTGCACTGAGGTCTGCTTATTGTAAATATCTTGTACTTGTTTTTACACCTTTTAATGTTAAAGTTGACCTTTGTGCTTTTCAGTGTTGGAAATTAGAGATGGACCGATCCGATATTACGTATCGATATCGGTCCGATACTGACCTGAATTACTGGATCGGATATCGGCGAAAAATAAAAAATGTAATCTGATCCATTAAATATCATAAAAGCATCTCACAAAACTTGCAACACGGCGTAACTCGGCTCATAACCGTAGCACGTTGCAGCAGTATGCGTCATGTGATACAGCGGCTGTGTGTATTTGTAGCCTCGCTACCAAAGCAGCATTTCATCTCCGAGGAAGTTATCCCAGAGAGAAGTAAAGCAAGTGTGTAAGTTCATTCTGAATGTTTGTAAAGCATTCCAGCGTTAAGTTTAACAACCGATCTATAGCGCGACTGCCTCTTCTCTCTCCTCTGCTGCTGCTACTTCAATCGTGAAACTGCTTAATGATCAGCTGATCGGCTTTTCTGTCGAGAGTCCGTCTCTCTTCTTTGTTTTTGGCCCACTTCGCGCCAGAAAGAGGAACCCAGCGGCTGAACAACAGCAGCACGTTTAAGCTTGATAAGCTGTTGTTAGAATTTATTTAATATTACTTTCTACACCAGGATCCTTTTCTACCTAGCTGACGGCTGGTAACTGTGCAGGGGCGGATCTAGCAAAGTTTAGCCAGGGGGGCCGATAGGGCATGAACAGGGAAAAGGGGGCACAAAGACATACTTTTCTTTCTTATTCTCATTTAAAATATGTAACTTTTAATAAATAATTATCTGAATCTTACACCCAAAGTTTTAATCTGGGTGCACTGGACCTATAAAGACAGGTGGTCGGGTTTTTGTGCTGGACCACACACGCTGGACACGACGCATGAAAGAGGCAATAGATGATCTGCTGCAAAAGTACCATGGGAAGAAGGACATCCTGAAGCTTGTGGATCAAGATTATGCAGACATGGTCCATCGTTCTGCTGCAGATCCCAACAGCCTGCTGCATCCCACATCCAAGGTGCACATATCCCGTTATGTGAAGCACTTGGCTAAGCTTCTCAACACCAATTCATCTTTGAACACAAGCCCAGAAAAACTTCTGGAGACTCAGCAGCTGTGGCACTCATTAACGGAAGGCAGTGAAACAACTAGTGTTCCCGCAGTCACCATAGAGCCTGCCTGCCGTCTTTAACCCGCCTCCTCCTGCCCTGTCTGCACCACTGACTCAATAGAGAAGATTGTGGAGGGCATCTTAGAAAAGCAACAGCAGCAGCAGCCTGAGGGAAAAAGAAGGCAGACAAAGACTTGTCTTGCCTGTGGACAGCCCAAGTCTCAATATGAGACACACGGATCCACCGTCCACTATTTTTACCAGAGAGGGCCTGTGCTCTGTTTCTATTGTTCCAACAAGGTGCATCAAACTTATGCTGCTGAGGGAATCAGTAACCCGAAAATGCCCTTTGAGGAATTTGCCCAGACAGAATTTTTCCAAAGGGATCTGGATGCTACCAGGAAGAGGTCAGAGGAAAGGATGGAGAAAAAGAGGAAAAGGCCAGAAACCCAACAAACAGGCCGCCTCTGCAGGTTCTGCCACATGGACCTGAAACAGGGACCAAATAGCCCACATGTTCATACGGGTTTCCCTGGAGTGGCAGGGAAATATATCTACTGCCCTTCAAAAGTGCACTCTCTGTACAGGGACAAGGGCATGGCCAAGGAGATGACCTGGAAGGAGTTTCAGGAGTCTCCTTTCTATGAGGCAGAGAGACAAAGATGGGTGGAAGAAAAAAGGAAATAGGGGAGAAACAGTTTATATTGTAAATAAGATAGTTTTGTTCTAGTTTCGTAATGTTTATTTTGTTTATATAAATAAAAACTGATTGTAAATATAAAATCTAAATAAATTGTGTTCTGTAAAAGCACAGCTCTCTTCTTTATAACCTCTTAGAGTTCACCTGTATGTTTATATATCTGTGTAAGCTTACCATCAGGTAATCAGTTTTAAAAAGTTGTGAGTGCTGCCCTGAAAGCTTACATATTAATTCTAAATCACTTCATGTAATGATAACAAGCCATCCTTTCTCTAGTGGCGTCTCACAGCTTTTGTCTTTATAATCTTTCTGGTTGATTTATATCATTAGAAACATGACTGATGTCTTTTATCTGTGTGACTGTACAGCCTGTTTCAGACATGACAACCAGACAGTGTCTGAAGTTATCTTTAATACATGCAACACAGCTGGAGGTAGTCCAGACACTTTCTCACTTCTGGTGATAATATTTTTGCTTTAGGTATTGTTGCTTGCTGGCTTGAAGCTTATCTACAAAAACAGTTCAATAAGGAAAGATCATGTGGAAAAAAACCAACATGATTTATTCAGATACAGAAATAAATGTAACTGTTAGGCACTTAGACTCCAATGACCCATCATAGCAGAAGGAATCTCAGCAGTGGCAGGATTTTGCACAAGCCCCACCCCAGAGTCAACATGCTGGTAGTGATGAAGATGGAGGCTGGGACAGGGTTCCAAGTGACCACGGTGAGGAGGAGAAAGGAGAGGAGGCGGGCTGCATGGCTGAGGATCTGAAACGCAGAAGAGCAACAGATTTAAAGCATGCAGAGTGGAGGCTGAGTTGCTTGGAGAAGGCAGGCAAGAGCATAACTGGAAGAAAGTAATGAAGCCAGTACTGAGTTTGTGCTGGAAAATGAATGTGCTTTCAACACCATCAGGCCGACCCTCCTGGGTGATAAGTTAACAGCGATGCAGGTGGATGCTTCTCTGGTGTCCTGGATTGTTGATTACCTGACAGGAAGACCACAATATGTACGTCTCCCACAGTGTGTGTCTGACAAGGTAATCAGCAACACAGGGGCACCACAGGGGACTGTCCTCTCCCCCTTCCTCTTCACCCTCTACACCACAGACTTCAGCCACTGCACAGAGACCTGCCATCTTCAGAAGTTTTCTGATGACTCTGCGGTGGTTGGATGCATCAACGGGGATGATGAGACAGAGTACCGGGCTGTGGTCGACTCCTTTGTCACGTGGTGTGAGCAGAATCATCTGCAGCTCAACGTGGCAAAGACTAAGGAATTGATAGTGGACTTCAGGAAGACCAGGAAACACTTGACCCCTGTTTCAATCCAAGGGGTCAGTGTTGACATTGTGGAGGACTATAAATACCTTGGAGTACACATTGACAATAAACTGGACTGGGCTAAAAACACCACAGCACTTTACAGAAAGGGCCAGAGTCGTCTCTATCTTTTGAGGCGACTGAGGTCCTTCAACATCTGCCAGAAAATGCTCAGGATTTTCTACCAGTCTGTTGTGGCCAGTGCGATCCTCTATGCCGTTGCATGCTGGGGAGCAGGCTGAGGGTCGCAGATGCCAACAGACTCCATAAACTGATTCGTAAGGCCAGTAATGTTGTGGGGATGGAGCTGGACTCCCTCAAGGTGGTGTCGGAGAGGCGGATGTTGTCCAAGATAAAGACAATGTTGGATAACACCTCCCACCCACTCCATGACATGCTGGTCAGTCACAGGAGCACGTTGAGTGAGAGACTGAGATTACCGAAAAGCACCACTGAACGACACAGGAAATCATTCCTGCCTGTGGCCATCTCCCTGTACAACTCATCCACTTAACACACTGTTTACTGCAACAGCTACACCCTTCTTGCACATGTTCTTTTTCAGCTATTTATTAATAGTGACTTTTATGTATAGTGACTTTTATGTATATATATATATATATACCTGAATATATTGTGCTATTCTTAGTTAGTGTATTGTCTGTCTTTGTTAATGTTTGTTTATAATGGAGCACTGTAACGAAAAATAATTTCCCCTAGGGATCAATAAAGTATTCTGATTCTGATTCTGAATAGATATAAACTAGCAGCCACCAGGAAGCAGACAAATGACTTATTACAGATCTTCCTTATTGAAATTATGCATAAGCTTAATTTTCTATGCCATCAGAATGTATCTGAATTATAGTTTTAACTTTAACCTTTGTATTAAAAGTTGGATGTCTGCATAACTGAAGAGTATGTCTGGTCTGTATCATCTCAAAACTGTGACGATACAGTTTATTCCGAGTTATATACTTTGTGACAGTTGTTGTGGACGTTTCCATTAAATAAAGCCTACAGACAACGGTAGGATGTAGCTAACATCCTTTCATCAAAAACAGCAAAACCTACTTGGTGAGAGCAGCCATCGTGGGTTAAACCCAAGGCAGAGTCTCTGCTGAACCCAACACAGCCTTGGGTTTAAACACCTTCTACAGAACCAAAAGGCAGTACACAGCTGTTTTCACACCTTTGGTCTTCCCCCAGAGAAAAGTTCACACTCCCTTGCTTCCTCTTACAGTGGAGAAGACAAAAGATTAACTCTTCCTGTGTGAACGCCTGCTTCCAACTTCCTGAGATACCTTATGTTAGCGGCATGAATGTGTGAGACATTGAGGCATGCTAAAATCCCGTGGCACCAAAGTATTGTACAATAAAATAATGTGAATAATACATAAATATAAATAAAAGATATTCCTTTACACAGTATAGGTACATAATACTCCACAGGCCGTAACACTGTAATATAAATAAAATGATAAATGATCATTTTAAATGATAAAAATGATAATCAAATAATAAGAAAAAGCAAAGTGAAAAATAAATGTTATCCACATTAACTAAATTAAAAATGATGTTTATCTTTTGATAATGTAACACAGCCTTTGTCCCAACCAGGACTGAACCTGCGCTCAGACGGTGCGATTTGATTGGCTGATTCTCCGTTACACCCATACGCGATGGGCCCTTATCAGATGAAAGTACAAAACTATCAAGAACCCCCTCCTTGCACTGGTTGCATAAATTTCAGGTGGCATTTTTAAAAACATGCCATGACATAACACACAGCTGCTATAATCGCAAAGAGGGGTCAAATGTCAATTATCGTTATAGGTTCTTGCTATATGTTATGTCGTAAGGGCCTAAGTTCCCTTACGACAGCTAGAGCTGGAAACAAGACCTCAAGCAATCCTAAGGCTAATTAGCACGGCTAGCATTTTAAAAAACATTTGTTAAATGTCATTGCTAGCATATAGCTGTATTACAGCATGGTAAGTAGCGAGAACGCTAAGTTTTTGTTACCTTTGAAAAGAAAAATGTGAAGACGTAATATTAGCATATGCTAATGTTATTCACTCAAGCAAACATCTCAGGTACTGACTTGCTGCTTTCTAATATCTGTGTTTATTTCTGGATAGACCTACATGGTTATTAGACATCCCACATAAAGGGTAACAAAGGCAGTAACTATAAATGACCATAACTTTACTGTAAATTACATTGCCATGGGCTCAATTCATATAGTTCTATCACGTGCACACGCATGTTAGCAACCGTAACCACGGCCCGCTGTAGGTATATGAATGCTGCACAAGGTTCCAGTCGTCCCTTTACACTTGCTCTTGGACTTGTCTTGACCTGCTCCAAGCTCAGCTTGTGGATAGATAACGTTTGGAGAATATTTCTACAGAAAGCGGATTTTACTAGAAAGCGACAACAACTACTGCATCTTTGGATCTTTTGTACTCATGTTTCATCATAACAGCAAAGCTTGAAGATGGCTCGTCGTGGACCCCGACTCGTCGACAGTCACCTGGTACAAAATTTCAAAATTTCTTCAATTATTTTAAGAGTCACTAGATGACTGTAATAATTTAACAAGTTCCAGTGTGAATATCAAGTTTTAATGTCATCAAAATAAGTGTATTCCAAGACTTTTCCCGGTAAATTGCTTGTATGCTTTAAATTTTCCAGGAGAGGTGTAGAATTTATTACCGACTGGTGTATGAATGTGAAAAAAGGTGTTACTTTGATTTAAAGCCTTCAAATTTGACACTTTTTTCAAATGAAATGGTTAAAATTAGCTTAACATTCTTAAAAAAGCCCCCCTACCCCAAATATACATATATGTGTATATCGGTTTCTATGGTAACAGCAACGTTAGACCATATGTAAACATACCAGATCCCCTGTAGGTCCTAACATCATTTTCTTCTCTGGATCAAAGGCTTCACTTAAATAAACTATAACTTTTTCCCAGCTACATAATGCGATTAGTTAGTTATAAATCAGGGGTCGGCAACCCTAGGCACGCGCCACCGTTGGCACGCGAAGGGTTAACTGATAGCACGCACGACCGTAGCTGGACTGGCCATCGGGCATAAGGGCATTTGCTCGGTGGCCGATCATTATTATTATTATTATTATTTTGGTGGTGGACTGACCAGAAGCTGGTCGGTGTGTAAAAATAACTCAGTTGTTTGGTGGTGGCTATGGCGGAGCTTCCACAGATTCAGTAAAATTAACAAGTGGTGGAGGCCAGCAGGTGGATGAGGGAAGGGGAGGCAGGAGAAGGAGAGACCCGAGGCAGCCGCCGGTCGGAGCGTCAGGTGAACTGAACTTCAGGTAAGAAGTTAATGACCTGCAGTCTATCTGGGTCAGATATAAACCAAGTTTAGGTGGAGTTTATTTTCGTTGTGCTGACTTTTTACAGTCAGTTACAATAACTCGTACTGCGTACTAGCTAGCATGACGGAATTTATATACTGCTGGGCGGGTGCTATGATTTTATTGATAGTGAACTTTATTTTATTCATAAGGTTAGTTAGTAGAGTTGCCAACCCTCCCGTACAAACGGAATCGTCCCGCCTTCAGAGAAATTATTACCCGTTTCGTGTTGAGCTGAGAAGGAACACAGTTTGTCCCGTACTTCAGCCAGGATGGAAAAAGACACAAAGCTGGAGTTATTGTGTCTTTGCTGCACAGCTGCATCTTCTTCTCCTCTCATTCTCTCCCCTCTCTCTCCTGTTGCTACTTCAATCGTGAAACTGATCAATGATCAGCTGATCAGCTTTTCTCTCTTGTTTGTTTATCGCTCACTTTGCGCCAGAAAGAGGAAACTGCCGGATGTCGCACTAAACAACAGCAGCACGTTTAAGCTTGGTCAGCTGTTGTTAGAATGTATTTAATATTAATATCTAGTATCAGCTGATGTTTGCTGGAGCCACAGCTGTAAAAACTGCTGGTCATGATATCGGTTTGTATATCTGGTGAGAGGGAAACATGAAGATGAAACCAGGAGATGTCCTTACTAAATCATCAGAGCTGAACAGGTGATGGAGAAACAGGTTTACCTTTTAGGTGACATGAATGAGTTGAAGGGAAGTTATGAACTGTTTCTGAGAGACAAATGACACCAGGATCCTTTTCTACGTAGCTGACAGCTGGTAACTGTGCAGGTCTAGCAAAGTTTTGCCAGGGGCCAGGTAGGGCATTAACAGGGAAAGGGGGCACAAAGAAATACTTTCTTATTCTCATTTAAAATGTCTGGCTGTTATTAAATAATTATCTAAAGCTTACAACCAAAGTTTTTATCTGACGTAAAATGAATAGAAATCATACATTTACCAACAAGACAGTGTACATCACTGTCACAACAGCGTTTGTTTTCATTCAAAGGCTTTATGGCTTTAATATCTGGGGGCCGGTCTTTAGTCCAAATGCATCCATAGACTCGAGACACAATGCATTTTTGGGACTTTCAGGTGTATGGACCAATGTTTTATTTTCTGATCAAACCAGAAATCTTTAATGAGCAGCTAGATTTGTCTGGCATTAACTGGCTGAGTTAATGCCAGTTAATGCGACATCGAAGCAGCTGGAATCTACAGCTGTGCATGTTCATGGAGCTTGCATTTTCACCTGCTGGACATCACTACCTGACAAGTTTAACTGTCTTCAGAACATTGCAGAGGCCTTATTGACAGTATTTGGCTCTACATATCTGTGTGAGCAGATTTTCTCTCACATGAGTGTCCTCAGGTAGCTGTCTGAATGTTGGACACTCGGAGACCTGTGTCTCTGAGTGGGAGACCAGAGATCACATTAACATGTGTGTCTCTGTATTAACAAACATACCATATTGGCCCAGTTTATTTTTCTTATCATTGTTGTGAGGAGACCATAAATAGCATTTGTATTTTCTGTTGTACAGTTCATTTGCCGTTATGGAGTTCTTGTTATGAATAAAAAGTGTCTTTCTTTTGTTTCAAAATAGCTGATAACTATTCGCTGATAGCTGCCAACATTTGCAAACAAATATACTTCTATAAAGTGGTTCTATATAATGTGTAACTGTTAATATAGAGCGTTATTAAATTTATTGCTAATGCAATCATATGGCACACTGACTTCTGAGGAAATTTTAAATGGCACTCGCCATCAAAAGGTTGCCTACCCCTGTTATAAATTATAAGTAGTTATAAATTTACTGTAGAATATTTATATAATAAGGTATTCATGCCCAGTTCTTTCCAAATCAATACCTATTATCCATTACCTACTCGAACGCAGTTTTGCATAAAGGTTTAAAAAGAACAAATAAACAAAATGGACGTATACAAAATACAATACTGTTACCTTAACAGGGTAGTGTGCACAGAGTGAGCTGCCTTGGCAGAGATTTGGTGCTCTTTTTTTAAAAATGGATGCTTCACTTAATGATTGTGGACATAGTTGACATCTTGTTTTCTTCTCACATGAACAAGTAAAGTGTCATTCAGTCTGATATAAATGTAGCCTGTAGCTTTAGCACTGGGTGTTTACTACATTCCTAATGTTATTTTAAACTTGTTTCCTTACAGGCTGTCTTGACTACATTGTTGAACGTCCCGAGAACGAGGCCTTGATGACACTCTCCTGAGCGCCATCTCTTCTGATGAAGCATGGGACACTGAAACCGAGCGCGTCAATAAAGGTGAGTACATCGCCCTCTCCCCCTCCCCCTCTTCTCATGGAGAACTGGATGCTGATGTGTGTCAGTGAAGTGGAAGGTGAGTACCCCCCACCTCCCTTTCTTGCACTGAGGTCTGCTTATTGTAAATATCTTGTGCTTGTTTTTACACCTTTTAATGTTAAAGTTGACCTTTGACCTTTTCAGTGTTGGAAATACACTTTCTTGCACTGAGGTCTGCTTATTGCAAATATACTGTACTTGTTTTTACACCTTTAAAGTTGACCTTTGACCTTTTAGTGTTGGAAAGACACTTTCTTGCACTGAGGTCTGCTTATTGTAAATATCCTGTACTTGTTTTTACACCTTTAAATTGACCTTTACCTTTTCAGTGTTGGAAAGACACTTTCTTGCACTGAGGTCTGCTTATTGTAAATATCCTGTACTTGTTTTTACACCTTTAAAGTTGACCTTTGACCTTTTCAGTGTTGGAAAGACACTTTCTTGCACTGAGGTCTGCTTATTGTAAATATCTGTACTTGTTTTACACCTTTAAAGTTGACCTTTGACCTTTTCAGTGTTGGAAAGACACTTTCTTGCACTGAGTCTGCTTATTGTAAATATCCTGTACTTTTTTTACACCTTTAAAGTTGACCTTTGACCTTTTCAGTGTTGGAAAGACACTTTCTTGCACTGAGGTCTGCTTATTGTAAATATCCTGTACTTGTTTTTACACCTTTAAAGTTGACCTTTGACCTTTTAGTGTTGGAAAGACACTTTCTTGCACTGAGGTCTGCTTATTGTAAATATCCTGTACTTGTTTTTACACCTTTAAAGTTGACCTTTGACCTTTTAGTGTTGGAAAGACACTTTCTTGCACTGAGGTCTGCTTATTGTAAATATCCTGTACTTGTTTTTACACCTTTAAAGTTGACCTTTGACCTTTTCAGTGTTGGAAAGACACTTTCTTGCACTGAGTCTGCTTATTGTAAATATCCTGTACTTGTTTTTACACCTTTAAAGTTGACCTTTGACCTTTTTAGTGTTGGAAAGACACTTTCTTGCACTGAGGTCTGCTTATTGTAAATATCCTGTACTTGTTTTACACCTTTAAAGTTGACCTTTGACCTTTTCAGTGTTGGAAAACACTTTCTTGCACTGAGTCTGCTTATTGTAAATATCCTGTACTTGTTTTTACACCTTTAAAGTTGACCTTTGACCTTTTAGTGTTGGAAAACACTTTCTTGCACTGAGGTCTGCTTATTGTAAATATCCTGTACTTGTTTTTACACCTTTAAAGTTGACCTTTGACCTTTTCAGTGTTGGAAAGACACTTTCTTGCACTGAGGTCTGCTTATTGTAAATATCCTGTACTTGTTTTTACACCTTTAAAGTTGACCTTTGACCTTTTTAGTGTTGGAAAGACACTTTCTTGCACTGAGGTCTGCTTATTGTAAATATCCTGTACTTGTTTTTACACCTTTAAAGTTGACCTTTGACCTTTTCAGTGTTGGAAAGACACTTTCTTGCACTGAGGTCTGCTTATTGAAATATCCTGTACTTGTTTTACACCTTTAAGTTGACCTTTGACCTTTTAGTGTTGGAAAGACACTTTCTTGCACTGAGTCTGCTTATTGTAAATATCCTGTACTTGTTTTTACACCTTTAAAGTTGACCTTTGACCTTTTTAGTGTTGGAAAGACACTTTCTTGCACTGAGGTCTGCTTATTGTAAATATCCTGTACTGTTTTTACACCTTTAAAGTTGACCTTTGACCTTTTCAGTGTTGGAAAGACACTTTCTTGCACTGAGGTCTGCTTATTGTAAATATCCTGTACTTGTTTTACACCTTTAAAGTTGACCTTTGACCTTTTCAGTGTTGGAAAGACACTTTCTTGCACTGAGTCTGCTTATTGTAAATATCCTGTACTTGTTTTTACACCTTTAAAGTTGACCTTTGACCTTTTCAGTGTTGGAAACACTTTCTTGCACTGAGGTCTGCTTATTGTAAATATCTGTACTTGTTTTTACACCTTTAAAGTTGACCTTTGACCTTTTAGTGTTGGAAAGACACTTTCTTGCACTGAGTTCTGCTTATTGTAAATATCTGTACTTGTTTTACCCTTTAAAGTTGACCTTTGACCTTTTTAGTGTTGGAAAGACACTTTCTTGCACTGAGGTCTGCTTATTGTAAATATCTGTACTTGTTTTTACACCTTTAAAGTTGACCTTTGACCTTTTCAGTGTTGGAAGACACTTTCTTGCACTGAGGTCTGCTTATTGTAAATATCTGTACTTGTTTTTACACCTTTAAAGTTGACCTTTGACCTTTTCAGTGTTGGAAAGACACTTTCTTGCACTGAGGTCTGCTTATTGTAAATATCTGTACTTGTTTTTACACCTTTAAAGTTGACCTTTGACCTTTTCAGTGTTGGAAAGACACTTTCTTGCACTGAGTCTGCTTATTGTAAATATCCTGTACTTGTTTTTACACCTTTAAAGTTGACCTTTGACCTTTTAGTGTTGGAAAGACACTTTCTTGCACTGAGGTCTGCTTATTGTAAATATCTGTACTTGTTTTTACACCTTTAAAGTTGACCTTTGACCTTTTCGTGTTGGAAAGACACTTTCTTGCACTGAGGTCTGCTTATTGTAAATATCTGTACTTGTTTACACCTTTAATTAAAGTGACCTTTGACCTTTCAGTGTTGGAAAGACA
>NW_020329178.1:0-14915 GCF_001858045.2 Oreochromis niloticus | reverse complement strand
AGTGTTGGAAAGACACTTTCTTGCACTGAGGTCTGCTTATTGTAATATATGTACTGTTTTTACACCTTAAAGTTGACTTTGACCTTTTCAGTGTTGAAAGACACTTTCTCTGCACTGAGGTCGCTTATTGTAAATATCTTGTACTTGTTTTTACACCTTTTATGTTAAAGTGACCTTTGACCTTTTCAGTGTGGAAGACACTTTCTTGCACTGAGGTCTGCTTATTGTAAATATCCTGTACTTGTTTACACCTTTTAATTTAAAGTTGACCTTTGACCTTTTCAGTGTTGGAAAGACACTTTCTTGCACTGAGTTCTGCTTATTGTAAATATCCTGTACTTGTTTTTACACCTTTAATTAAATTGACCTTTGACCTTTTCAGTGTTGGAAATTACACTTTCTTGCACTGAGGTCTGCTATTGTAAATATCCTTACTGTTTTTACACCTTTAAAGTTACCTTTGACCTTTTCAGTGTTGAAAGGACACTTTCTTGCACTGAGGTCTGCTTATTGCAAATATCCTGTACTTGTTTTACACCTTAAAGTTGACCTTGACCTTTTCAGTGTTGGAAAGACACTTTCTTGCACTGGTTCTGCTATTGTAAATATCCTGTACTTGTTTTACACCTTTAAAAGTTGACCTTTGACCTTTTCAGTGTTGGAAAGACACTTTCTTGCACTGAGGTCTGCTTATTGTAATATCTGTACTTGTTTTACACCTTTAAATTGACCTTTGACCTTTTCAGTTGGAAAGACACTTTCTTGCACTGAGTCTGCTTATTGTAAATATCCTGTACTTCTTTACACCTTTAAGTTGACCTTTGACCTTTTCAGTGTTGGAAAGACACTTTCTTGCACTGAGTCTGCTTATTGTAAATATCCTGTACTTCTTTTTACACCTTTAAAGTTGACCTTTGACCTTCAGTGTTGGAAATACACTTTCTTGCACTGAGGTCTGCTTATTGTAAATATCTTGTACTTGTTTTTACACCTTTTAATGTTAAAGTTGACCTTTGACCTTTTCATTGTTGGAAAGACACTTCTTGCACTGAGGTCTGCTCATTGTAAATATCTTGTACTTGTTTTTACACCTTTTAATGTTAAAGTTGACCTTTGACCTTTTCAGTGTGGAAAGACACTTTCTTGCACTGAGGTCTGCTTATTGTAAAATCTTGTACTTGTTTTTACACCTTTTAATGTTAAAGTTGACCTTTGTGCTTTTTCAGTGTTGGAAATTAGAGATGGACCGATCCGATATTACGTATCGATATCGGTCCGATACTGACCTGAATTACTGGATCGGATATCGGCGAAAAATAAAAATGTAATCTGATCCATTAAATATCAAAAAGCATCTCACAAACTTGCAACACGGCGTAACTCGGCTCATAACCGTAGCACGTTGCAGCAGTATGCGTCATGTGATACAGCGGCTGTGTGTATTTGTAGCTCGCTACCAAAGCAGCATTTTCTCCGAGGAAGTTATCCAGAGAGAGTAAAGCAAGTGTGTAAGTTCATTCTGAATGTTTGTAAAGCATTCCAGCGTTAAGTTAACAACCGATCTATAGCGCGACTGCCTCTTCTCTCTTCTGCTGCTGCTACTTCAATCGTGAAACTGCTTAATGATCAGCTGATCGGCTTTTTCTGTCGAGAGTCCGTCTCTCTTCTTTGTTTTTGGCCCACTTCGCGCCAGAAAGAGGAACCAGCGGCTGAAAACAGCAGCACGTTTAAGCTTGATAGCTGTTTTAGAATTTATTAATATTACTTTTCTAACACCAGGATCCTTTTCTACCTACTGACGGCTGGTAACTGTGCAGGGCGGATCTAGCAAAGTTTAGCCAGGGGGGCCGATAGGGCATGACAGGGAAAGGGGCACAAGACATACTTTTCTTTCTTATTCTCATTTAAAATATGTAACTTTTATAAATAATTATCTGAATCTTACACCCAAAGTTTTAATCTGGGTGCACTGGACCTATAAAGACAGGTGTCGGGTTTTGTGCTGGACCACACACGCTGACACACGCATGAAAAGGCAATAGATGATCTGCTGCAAAAGTACCATGGGAAGAAGGACATCCTGAAGCTTGTGGATCAAGATTATGCAGACATGGTCCATCGTTCTGCTGCAGATCCCAACAGCCTGCTGCATCCCACATCCAAGGTGCACATATCCCGTTATGTGAAGCACTTGGCTAAGCTTCTCAACACCAATTCATCTTTGAACTCAAGCCCAGAAAAACTTCTGGAGACTCAGCAGCTGGGCTCATTAACGGAAGGCAGTGAAACAACTAGTGTTCCCGCAGTCACCATAGAGCCTGCCTGCCGTCTTTAACCCGCCTCCTCCTGCCCTGTCTGCACCACTGACTCAATAGAGAAGATTGTGGAGGGCATCTTAGAAAAGCAACAGCAGCAGCAGCTGAGGGAAAAAGAAGCAGACAAAGACTTGTCTTGCCTGTGGACAGCCCAAGTCTCAATATGAGACACACGGATCCACCGTCCACTTTTACCAGAGAGGGCCTGTGCTCTGTTTCTATTGTTCCAACAAGGTGCATCAAACTATGCTGCTGAGGGAATCAGTAACCCGAAAATGCCCTTTGAGGAATTGCCAGACAGAATTTTTCCAAAGGGATGGATGCTACCAGAAGAGGTCAGAGGAAAGGATGGAGAAAAGAGGAAAAGGCCAGAAACCCAACAACAGGCCGCCTCTGCAGTTCTGCCACATGGACCTGAAACAGGACAAATAGCCACATGTTCATACGGGTTTCCCTGGAGTGCAGGAAATATATCTACTGCCCTTCAAAAGTGCACTCTCTGTACAGGACAAGGCATGGCCAAGGAGATGACCTGGAAGGAGTTTCAGGAGTCTCCTTTCTATGAGGCAGAGGACAAAGATGGGTGGAAGAAAAAAGAAATAGGGAGAAACAGTTTATATGTAAATAAGATAGTTTGTTCTAGTTCGTAATGTTTATTTTGTTATAAATAAAACTGATTGTAAATATAAAATCTAAATAAATTGTGTTCTGTAAAAGCACAGCTCTCTTCTTTATAACCTCTTAGAGTTCACCTGTATGTTTATATATCTGTGTAAGCTTACCATCAGGTAATCAGTTTAAAAAGTTGTGAGTGCTGCCCTGAAAGCTTACATATTAATTCTAAATCACTTCATGTAATGATAACAAGCCATCCTTTCTCTAGTGGCGTCTCACAGCTTTGTCTTTTAATCTTTCTGGTTGATTTATATCATTAGAACATGACTGATGTCTTTTATCTGTGTGACTGTACAGCCTGTTTCAGACATGACAACCAGACAGTGTCTGAAGTTATCTTTAATACATGCAACACAGCTGGAGGTAGTCCAGACACTTTCTCACTTCTGGTGATAATATTTTTGCTTTAGGTATTGTGCTTGCTGGCTTGAAGCTTATCTACAAAAACAGTTCAATAAGGAAAGATCATGTGGAAAAAACCAACATGATTATTCAGATACAGAATAAATGTAACTGTTAGGCACTTAGACTCCAATGACCCATCATAGCAGAAGAATCTCAGCAGTGGCGGATTTTGCACAAGCCCCCCCAGAGTCAACATGCTGGTAGTGATGAAGATGGAGGCTGGGACAGGGTTCCAAGTGACCACGGTGAGGAGGAGAAAGGAGAGGAGGCGGCTGCATGGCTGAGGATCTGAAACGCAGAAGAGCAACAGATTTAAAGCATGCAGAGTGGAGGCTGAGTTGCTGGAGAAGGCAGCAAGAGCATAACTGGAAGAAAGTAATGAAGCCAGTACTGAGTTTGTGCTGGAAAATGAATGTGCTTTCAACACCATCAGGCCGACCTCCTGGGTGATAAGTTAACAGCGATGCAGGTGGATGCTTCTCTGGTGTCCTGGATTGTTGATTACCTGACAGGAAGACCACAATATGTACGTCTCCCACAGTGTGTGTCTGACAGGTAATCAGCAACACAGGGCACCACAGGGGACTGTCCTCTCCCCTTCCTCTTCACCCTCTACACCACAGACTTCAGCCACTGCACAGAGACCTGCCATCTTCAGAAGTTTTCTGATGACTCTGCGGTGGTTGGATGCATCAACGGGGATGATGAGACAGAGTACCGGGCTGTGTCGACTCCTTTGTCACGTGGTGTGAGCAGAATCATCTGCAGCTCAACGTGCAAAGACTAAGGAATTGATAGTGGACTTCAGGAAGACCAGGAAACACTTGACCCTGTTTCAATCCAAGGGTCAGTGTTGACATTGTGGAGGACTATAATCCTTGGAGTACACATTGACAATAAACTGGACTGGGCTAAAACCACAGCACTTTACAGAAAGGGCCAGAGTCGTCTCTATCTTTTGAGGCGACTGAGGTCCTTCAACATCTGCCAGAAAATGCTCATTTTCTACCAGTCTGTTGTGGCCAGTGCGATCCTCTATGCCGTTGCATCTGGGGGAGCAGGCTGGGTCGCAGATGCCAACAGACTCCATAAACTGATTCGTAAGGCCAGTAATGTTGTGGGATGGAGCTGGACTCCCTCAAGGTGGTGTCGGAGAGGCGGATGTTGTCCAAGATAAAGACAATGTTGGATAACACCTCCACCCACTCCATGACATGCTGGTCAGTCACAGGAGCACGTTGAGTGAGAGACTGAGATTACGAAAGCACCACTGAACGACACAGGAAATCATTCCTGCCTGTGGCCATCTCCCTGTACAACTCATCCACTTACACTGTTTACTGCAACAGCTACACCCTTCTTGCACATTTCTTTTTCAGCTATTTTAATAGTGACTTTTATGTATAGTGATGTTATTATATATATATATATACCTGAATATATTGTGCTATTCTTAGTTAGTGTATTGTCTGTCTTGTTAATGTTTGTTTATAATGGGCACTGTAACGAAAAATAATTCCCTAGGGATCAATAAAGTATTCTGATTCTGATTCTGAATAGATATAAACTAGCAGCCACAGGAAGCAGACAAATGACTTATTACAATCTTCCTTATTGAATTATGCATAAGCTTAATTTTCTATGCCATCAGAATGTATCTGAATTATAGTTTTAACTTTAACCTTTGTATTAAAAGTTGGATGTCTGCATAACTGAAGAGTATGTCTGGTCTGTATCATCTCAAAACTGTGACGATACAGTTTATTCCGAGTTATATACTTTGTGACAGTTGTTGTGGACGTTTCCATTAAATAAGCCTACAGACAACGGTAGGATGTAGCTAACATCCTTTCATCAAAAACAGCAAAACCTACTTGGTGAGAGCAGCCATCGTGGGTTAAACCCAAGGCAGAGTCTCTGCTGAACCCAACACAGCCTTGGGTTTAAACACCTTCTACAGAACCAAAAGGCAGTACACAGCTGTTTCACACCTTTGTCTTCCCCCAGAGAAAAGTTCACACTCCCTTGCTTCCTTTACAGTGGAGAAGACAAAAGATTAACTCTTCCTGTGAACGCCTGCTTCCAACTTCCTGAGATACCTTATGTTAGCGCATGAATGTGTGAGACATTGAGGCATGCTAAATCCCGTGGCACCAAAGTATGTACAATAAAATAATGTGAATAATACATAAATATAAATAAAAGATATTCCTTTACACAGTATAGGTACATAATACTCCACAGGCCGTAACACTGTAATATAAATAAAATGATAAATGATCATTTTAAATGATAAAAATGATAATCAATAATAAGAAAAAGCAAAGTGAAAAATAAATTATCCACATTAACTAAATTAAAATGATGTTTATCTTTTGATAATGTAACACAGCCTTTGTCCCAACCAGGACTGAACCTGCGCTCAGACGGTGCGATTTGATTGGCTGATTTCCGTTACACCCATACGCGATGGGCCCTTATCAGATGAAGTACAAACTATCAAGAACCCCCCCTTGCATGGTTGCATAAATTTCAGGTGCATTTTTAAAACATGCCATGACATAACACACAGCTGCTATAATCGCAAAGAGGGTCAAATGTCAATTATCGTTATAGGTTCTTGCTATTTATGTCGTAAGGGCCTAAGTTCCCTTACGACAGCTAGAGCTGGAAACAAGACCTCAAGCAATCCTAAGGCTAATTAGCACGGCTAGCATTTTAAAAAACATTTGTTAAATGTCATTGCTAGCATATAGCTGTATTACAGCATGGTAAGTAGCGAGAACGCTAAGTTTTTGTTACCTTTGAAAAGAAAAATGTGAAGACGTAATATTAGCATATGCTAATGTTATTCACTCAAGCAAACATCTCAGGTACTGACTTGCTGCTTTCTAATATCTGTTTATTTCTGGATAGACCTACATGGTTATTAGACATCCCACATAAAGGGTAACAAAGGCAGTAACTATAAATGACCATAACTTTACTGTAAATTACATTGCCATGGGCTCAATTCATATAGTTCTATCACGTGCACACGCATGTTAGCAACCGTAACCACGGCCCGCTGTAGGTATATGAATGCTGCACAAGGTTCCAGTCGTCCCTTTACACTTGCTCTTGGACTTGTCTTGACCTGCTCCAAGCTCAGCTTGTGGATAGATAACGTTTGGAGAATATTTCTACAGAAAGCGGATTTTACTAGAAAGCGACAACAACTACTGCATCTTTGGATTTTGTACTCATGTTTCATCATAACAGCAAAGCTTGAAGATGGCTCGTCGTGGACCCCGACTCGTCGACAGTCACCTGGTACAAAATTTCAAAAATTTCTTCAATTATTTTAAGAGTCACTAGATGACTGTAATAATTTACAAGTTCCAGTGTGAATATCAAGTTTTAATGTCATCAAATAAGTGTATTCCAAGACTTTTCCCGGTAAATTGCTTGTATGCTTTAAATTTTCCAGGAGAGGTGTAGAATTTATTACCGACTGGTGTATGAATGTGAAAAAAGTGTTACTTTGATTTAAAGCCTTCAAATTTGACACTTTTTTCAAATGAAATGGTTAAAATTAGCTTAACATTCTTAAAAAAGCCCCCCTACCCCAAATATACATATATGTGTATATCGGTTTCTATGGTAACAGCAACGTTAGACCATATGTAAACATACCAGATCCCTGTAGGTCCTAACATCATTTTCTTCTCTGGATCAAAGGCTTCACTTAAATAAACTATAACTTTTCCCAGCTACATAATGCGATTAGTTAGTTATAAATCAGGGTCGGCAACCCTAGGCACGCGCCACCGTTGGCACGCTAAGGGTTAACTGATAGCACGCACGACCGTAGCTGACTGGCCATCGGGCATAAGGGCATTTGCTCGGTGGCTCGATCATTATTATTATTATTTTTGGTGTGGACTGACCAGAAGCTGGTCGGTGTGTAAAAATAACTCAGTTGTTTGGTGGTGGCTATGGCGGAGCTTCCACAGATTCAGTAAAATTAACAAGTGGTGGAGGCCAGCAGGTGGATGAGGGAAGGGGAGGCAGGAGAAGAAGACCCGAGGCAGCCGCCGGTCGGAGCGTCAGGTGAACTGAACTTCAGGTAGAAGTTAATGACCTGCAGTCTATCTGGGTCAGATATAAACCAAGTTAGGTGGAGTTTATTTTCGTTGTGCTGACTTTTTACAGTCAGTTACAATAACTCGTACTGCGTACTAGCTAGCATGACGGAATTTATATACTGCTGGGCGGGTGCTATGATTTTATTGATAGTGAACTTTATTTTATTCATAAGGTTAGTTAGTAGAGTTGCCAACCCTCCCGTACAAACGGAATCGTCCGCCTTCAGAGAAATTATTACCCGTTTCGTGTTGAGCTGAGAAGGACACAGTTTGTCCCGTACTTCAGCCAGGATGGAAAAAGACACAAAGCTGGAGTTATTGTGTCTTTGCTGCACAGCTGCATCTTCTTCTCCTCTCATTCTCTCCCTCTCTCTTCCTGTTGCTACTTCAATCGTGAAACTGATCAATGATCAGCTGATCAGCTTTTCTCTCTTGTTTGTTTATCGCTCACTTTGCGCCAGAAAGAGGAAACTGCCGGATGTCGCACTAAACAACAGCAGCACGTTTAAGCTTGGTCAGCTGTTGTTAGAATGTATTTAATATTAATATCTAGTATCAGCTGATGTTTGCTGGAGCCACAGCTGTAAAACTGCTGTCATGATATCGGTTTGTATATCTGGTGAGAGGAAACATGAAGATGAAACCAGGAGATGTCCTTACTAAATCATCAGAGCTGAACAGGTGATGGAGAAACAGTTTACCTTTTAGGTGACATGAATGAGTTGAAGGGAAGTATGAACTGTTTCTGAGAGACAAATAAACCAGGATCCTTTCTACGTAGCTGACAGCTGGTAACTGTGCAGGTCTAGCAAAGTTTTGCCAGGGGCCAGGTAGGGCATTAACAGGGAAGGGGGCACAAAGAAATACTTTCTTATTCTCATTTAAAATGTCTGGCTGTTATTAAATAATTATCTAAAGCTTACAACCAAAGTTTTTATCTGACGTAAAATGAATAGAAATCATACATTTACCAACAAGACAGTGTACATCACTGTCAAACAGCGTTTGTTTTCATTCAAAGGCTTTATGGCTTAATATCTGGGGCCGGTCTTTAGTCAAATGCATCCATAGACTCGAGACACAATGCATTTTGGGACTTTCAGTGTATGGACCAATGTTTTATTTTCTGATCAACCAGAAATCTTTAATGAGCAGCTAGATTTGTCTGGCATTAACTGGCTGAGTTAATGCCAGTTAATGTGACATCGAAGCAGCTGGAATCTACAGCTGTGCATGTTCATGGAGCTTGCATTTTCACCTGCTGGACATCACTACCTGACAAGTTTAACTGTCTTCAGAACATTGCAGAGGCCTTATTGACAGTATTTGGCTCTACATATCTGTGTGAGCAGATTTTCTCTCACATGAGTGTCCTCAGGTAGCTGTCTGAATGTTGGACACTCGGAGACCTGTGTCTCTGAGTGGGAGACCAGAGATCACATTAACATGTGTGTCTCTGTATTAACAAACATACCATATTGGCCCAGTTTATTTTTCTTCATTGTTGTGAGGAGACCATAAATAGCATTTGTATTTTCTGTTGTACAGTTCATTTGCCGTTATGGAGTTCTTGTTATGAATAAAAAGTGTCTTTTTTGTTTCAAAATAGCTGATAACTATTCGCTGATAGCTGCCAACATTTGCAACAAATATACTTCTATAAAGTGGTTCTATATAATGTGTAACTGTTAATATAGAGCGTTATTAAATTTATTGCTAATGCAATCATATGGCACACTGACTTCTGAGGAAATTTTAAATGGCACTCGCCATCAAAAAGGTTGCCTACCCCTGTTATAAATTATAAGTAGTTATAAATTTACTGTAGAATTTATATAATAAGGTATTCATGCCCAGTTCTTCAAATCAATACCTATTATCCATTACCTACTCGAACGCAGTGTTTGCATAAAGGTTTAAAAAGAACAAATAAACAAATGGACGTATACAAATACAATACTGTTACCTTAACAGGGTAGTGTGCACAGAGTGAGCTGCCTTGGCAGAGATTGGTGCTCTTTTTTAAAAATGGATGCTTCACTTAATGATTGTGGACATAGTTGACATCTTGTTTTCTTCTCACATGAACAAGTAAAGTGTCATTCAGTCTGATATAAATGTAGCCTGTAGCTTTAGCACTGGGTGTTTACTACATTCCTAATGTTATTTTAAACTTGTTTCCTTACAGGCTGTCTTGACTACATTGTTGAACGTCCGAGAACGAGGCCTTGATGACACTCTCCTGAGCGCCATCTCTTCTGATGAAGCATGGGACACTGAAACCGAGCGCGTCAATAAAGGTGAGTACATCGCCCTCTCCCCTCCCCTCTTCTCATGGAGAACTGGATGCTGATGTGTGTCAGTGAAGTGGAAGGTGAGTACCCCCCACTCCCTTTCTTGCACTGAGGTCTGCTTATTGTAAATATCTTGTGCTTGTTTACACCTTTTAATTAAGTTGCTTTACCTTTTCAGTGTTGACACTTTTGCACTGAGGTCTGCTTATTGAAACTGTTGTTTTACCTTTAAAGTTGACCTTTGACCTTTTCAGTGTTGGAAAGACACTTTCTTGCACTGAGGTCTGCTTATTGTAAATATCCTGTACTTGTTTTTACACCTTTAAAGTTGACCTTTGACCTTTTCAGTGTTGGAAAGACACTTTCTTGCACTGAGGTCTGCTTATTGTAAATATCCTGTACTTGTTTTTACACCTTTAAAGTTGACCTTTGACCTTTTCAGTGTTGGAAAGACACTTTCTTGCACTGAGGTCTGCTTATTGTAAATATCCTGTACTTTTTTTACACCTTTAAAGTTGACCTTTGACCTTTTCAGTGTTGAAAGACACTTTCTTGCACTGAGTTCTGCTTATTGTAAATATCCTGTACTTTTTTACACCTTTAAAGTTGACCTTTGACCTTTTCAGTGTTGGAAAGACATTTCTTGCACTGAGTCTGCTTATTTAAATATCCTGTACTTGTTTTTACACCTTTAAAGTGACCTTGACCTTTTAGTGTTGGAAAGACACTTTCTTGCACTGAGGTTGCTTATTGTAAATATCTGTACTTGTTTTTACACTTTAAAGTTGACCTTTGACCTTTTTAGTGTTGAAAGACACTTTCTGCACTGAGGTCTGCTATTGTAAATATCCTGTACTTTTTACACCTTTTAAAGTTGACCTTTGACCTTTTAGTGTTGGAAAGACACTTTCTTGCACTGAGGTCTGCTTATTGTAAATATCCTGTACTTGTTTTACACCTTTAAAGTTGACCTTTGACCTTTTTAGTGTTGGAAATACACTTTCTGCACTGAGGTCTGCTTATTGAAATATCCTGTACTTGTTTTACACCTTTAAAGTTGACCTTTGACCTTTTAGTGTTGGAAATACACTTTCTTGCACTGAGGTCTGCTTATTGCAAATATCCTGTACTTGTTTACACCTTTAAAGTTGACCTTTGACCTTTTAGTGTTGGAAAGACACTTTCTTGCACTGAGGTCTGCTTATTGTAAATATCCTGTACTTGTTTTTACACCTTTAATGTAAAATTGACCTTTGACCTTTTAGTGTTGAAAGACACTTTCTTGCACTGAGTCTGCTTATTGTAAATATCCTGTACTTGTTTTTACACCTTTAAATTGACCTTTGACCTTTTCAGTGTTGAGAAGACACTTTCTTGCACTGAGGTCTGCTTATTGTAAATATCCTGTACTTGTTTTTACACCTTTAAAGTTGACCTTTGACCTTTTAGTGTTGGAAAGACACTTTCTTGCACTGAGGTCTGCTTATTAAATATCCTGTACTTGTTTTTACACCTTTAAAGTTGACCTTTGACCTTTTTCAGTGTTGGAAAGACACTTTCTTGCACTGAGTCTGCTTATTGTAAATATCCTGTACTTGTTTTACCTTTAAAGTTGACCTTTGACCTTTTCAGTGTTGGAAAGACACTTTCTTGCACTGAGTTCTGCTTATTGTAAATATCCTGTATTGTTTTTACACCTTTAAGTTGACCTTTGACCTTTCAGTGTTGGAAAGACACTTTCTTGCACTGAGGTCTGCTTATTGAAATATCCTGTACTTGTTTTACACCTTTAAAGTTGACCTTTGACCTTTTCAGTGTTGGAAAGACACTTTCTTGCACTGAGGTCTGCTTATTGTAAATATTCCTGTACTTGTTTTTACACTTTAAAGTTGACCTTTGACCTTTTCAGTGTTGGAAAGACACTTTCTTGCACTGAGTCTGCTTATTGTAAATATCCTGTACTTGTTTTTACACCTTTAAAGTTGACCTTTGACCTTTTCAGTGTTGGAAAGACACTTTCTTGCACTGAGGTCTGCTTATTGTAAATATCCTGTACTTTTTTACACCTTTAAAGTTGACCTTTGACCTTTTCAGTGTTGGAAAACACTTTCTTGCACTGAGTTCTGCTTATTGTAAATATCCTGTACTTTTTTTACACCTTTAAAGTTGACCTTTGACCTTTTCAGTGTTGGAAAGACACTTTCTTGCACTGAGTCTGCTTATTGTAAATATCTGTACTTGTACACCTTTAAAGTTGACCTTTGACCTTTTCAGTGTTGGAAAGACACTTTCTTGCACTGAGTCTGCTTATTGTAAATATCTTGTACTTGTTTTACACCTTTTAAAAAGTTGACCTTTGACCTTTTCAGTGTTAAAGACACTTTCTTGCACTGAGGTCTGCTTATTGTAATATCCTGTACGTTTTTACACCTTTAAAATTGACCTTTGACCTTTTCAGTGTTGGAAGACACTTTCTTGCACTGAGGTCTGCTTATGTAAATATCCTGTACTTGTTTTACACCTTTAAAGTTGACCTTTGACCTTTTCAGTGTTGGAAAGACACTTTCTTGCACTGAGGTCTGCTTATTGTAAATATCTATTTGACACCTTTAATGTTAAAGTTGACCTTTGACCTTTTCAGTGTTGGAAAGACACTTTCTTGCACTGAGTCT
This sequence comes from Oreochromis niloticus, assembly GCF_001858045.2. Lineage (NCBI taxonomy): Eukaryota > Metazoa > Chordata > Actinopteri > Cichliformes > Cichlidae > Oreochromis > Oreochromis niloticus. Next base: position 2,427 of record NW_020329178.1, on the reverse strand, counting down.
GCTTATTGTAAATATCTGTACTTGTTTTTACACCTTTAAAATTGACCTTTGACCTTTTCAGTGTTAGAATTACACTTTCTTGCACTGAGGTCTGCTCATTGTAAATATCCTGTACTTTTTTCACCTTAAAGTTGACCTTTGACCTTTTCAGTGTTGGAAAGACACTTTCTTGCACTGAGGTCTGCTTATTGTAAATATCCTGTACTTGTTTTTACACCTTTAAGTTGACCTTTGACCTTTTCAGTGTTGGAAAGACACTTTCTTGCACTGAGTTCTGCTTATTGTAAATATCCTGTACTTCTTTTTACACCTTTAAAGTTGACCTTTGACCTTTTCAGTGTTGGAAAGACACTTTCTTGCACTGAGGTCTGCTTATTGCAAATATCCTGTACTTGTTTTTACACCTTTTAATGTTAAAGTTGACCTTTGACCTTTTCAGTGTTAGAATTACATTTCTTGCACTGAGTTCTGCTTATTGTAATATCCTGTACTTCTTTTTACACCTTTAAAGTTGACCTTTGACCTTTTCAGTGTTGGAAAGACACTTTCTTGCACTGAGTTCTGCTTATTGTAAATATCTGTACTTCTTTTTACACCTTTAAAGTTGACCTTTGACCTTTTAGTGTTGGAAAGACACTTTCTTGCACTGAGTCTGCTTATTGTAAATATCTTGTACTTGTTTACCACCTTTTAATGTTAAGTTGACCTTTGACCTTTTCAGTGTTGAAAGACACTTTCTTGCACTGAGGTCTGCTCATTGTAAATATCTTGTACTTGTTTTTACACCTTTAATGTTAAAGTTGACCTTTGTGCTTTTCAGTGTTGGAAATTAGAGATGGACCGATCCGATATTACGTATCGATATCGGTCCGATACTGATCTGAATTACTGGATCGGATATCGGCGAAAAATAAAAAATGTAATCTGATCCATTAAATATCATAAAAGCATCTCACAAAACTTGCAACACGGCGTAACTCGGCTCATAACCGTAGCACGTTGCAGCAGTATGCGTCATGTGATACAGCGGCTGTGTGTATTTGTAGCCTCGCTACCAAAGCAGCATTTCATCTCCGAGGAAGTTATCCCAGAGAGAAGTAAAGCAAGTGTGTAAGTTCATCTCTGAATGTTTGTAAAGCATTCCAGCGTTAAGTTTAACAACCGATCTATAGCGCGACTGCCTCTTCTCTCTCCCTCTGCCTGCTACTTCAATCGTGAAACTGCTTAATGATCAGCTGATCGGCTTTTCTGTCGAGAGTCCGTCTCTCTTCTTTGTTTTTGGCCCACTTCGCGCCAGAAAGAAACCCAGGCTGAACAACAGCAGCACGTTTAAGCTTGATAAGCTGTTGTTAGAATTTATTTAATTACTTCTACACCAGGATCCTTTTCTACCTAGCTGACGGCTGGTAACTGTGCAGGGTGGATCTAGCAAAGTTTAGCCAGGGGCCGATAGGGCATGAACAGGGAAAAGGGGCACAAAGACATACTTTTCTTTCTTATTCTCATTTAAAATATGTAACTTTTAATAAATAATTATCTGAATCTTACACCCAAAGTTTTAATCTGGGTGCACTGGACCTATAAAGACAGGTGGTCGGGTTTTTGTGCTGGACCACACACGCTGGACACGACGCATGAAAGAGGCAATAGATGATCTGCTGCAAAAGTACCATGGGAAGAAGGACATCCTGAAGCTTGTGGATCAAGATTATGCAGACATGGTCCATCGTTCTGCTGCAATCCCAACAGCCTGCTGCATCCCACATCCAAGGTGCACATATCCGTTATGTGAAGCACTTGGCTAAGCTTCTCAACACCAATTCATCTTTGAACACAAGCCCAGAAAACTTCTGGAGACTCAGCAGCTGTGGCACTCATTAACGGAAGGCAGTGAAAAACTAGTGTTCCCGCAGTCACCATAGAGCCTGCCTGCCGTCTTTAACCCGCCTCCTCCTGCCCTGTCTGCACCACTGACTCATAGAGAGGTTGTGGAGGCATCTTAGAAAAGCAAACAGCAGCAGCCTGAGGGAAAAAGAAGGCAGACAAAGACTTGTCTTGCCTGTGGACAGCCCAAGTCTCAATATGAGACACACGGATCCACCGTCACTATTTTACCAGAGAGGGCCTGTGCTCTGTTTCTATTGTTCCAACAAGGTGCATCAACTTATGCTGCTGAGGGAATCAGTAACCCGAAAATGCCCTTTGAGGAATTGCCCAGACAGAATTTTTCCAAAGGGATCTGGATGCTACCAGGAAGAGGTCAGAGTAAGGATGGAGAAAAAGAGGAAAAGGCAGAAACCACAAAACAGGCCGCCTCTGCAGGTTCTGCCACATGGACCTGAAACAGGGACCAAATAGCCCACATGTTCATACGGTTTCCCTGAGTGGCAGGGAAATATATCTACTGCCCTTCAAAAGTGCACTCTC
>NW_020329177.1:0-16927 GCF_001858045.2 Oreochromis niloticus | reverse complement strand
CACTGAGTTCTGCTTATTGTAAATATCCTGTACTTCTTTTTACACCTTTAAAGTTGACCTTTGACCTTTTCAGTGTTGGAAAGACACTTTCTTGCACTGAGTTCTGCTTATTGTAAATATCCTGTACTTCTTTTTACACCTTTAAAGTTGACCTTTGACCTTTTTAGTGTTGGAAAGACACTTTCTTGCACTGAGGTCTGCTTATTGTAAATATCTTGTACTTGTTTGACCACCTTTTAATGTTAAAGTTGACCTTTGACCTTTTCAGTGTTGGAAAGACACTTTCTTGCACTGAGGTCTGCTCATTGTAAAATATCTTGTACTTGTTTTTACACCTTTTTAATGTTAAAGTTGACCTTTGTGCTTTTCAGTGTTGGAAATTAGAGATGGACCGATCCGATATTACGTATCGATATCGGTCCGATACTGATCTGAATTACTGGATCGGATATCGGCGAAAAATAAAAAATGTAATCTGATCCATTAAATATCATAAAAGCATCTCACAAAACTTGCAACACGGCGTAACTCGGCTCATAACCGTAGCACGTTGCAGCAGTATGCGCTCATGTGATACAGCGGCTGTGTGTATTTGTAGCCTCGCTACCAAAGCAGCATTTCATCTCCGAGGAAGTTATCCCAGAGAGAAGTAAAGCAAGTGTGTAAGTTCATCTCTGAATGTTTGTAAAGCATTCCAGCGTTAAGTTTAACAACCGATCTATAGCGCGGACTGCCTCTTCTCTCTCCTCTGCTGCTGCTACTTCAATCGTGAAACTGCTTAATGATCAGCTGATCGGCTTTTCTGTCGAGAGTCCGTCTCTCTTCTTTGTTTTTGGCCCACTTCGCGCCAGAAAGAGGAACCCAGCGGCTCTGAACAACAGCAGCACGTTTAAGCTTGATAAGCTGTTGTTAGAATTTATTTAATATTACTTTCTACACCAGGATCCTTTTCTACCTAGCTGACGGCTGGTAACTGGCAGGGGCGGATCTAGCAAAGTTTAGCCAGGGGGCCGATAGGGCATGAACAGGGAAAAGGGGCACAAAGACATACTTTTCTTTCTTATTCTCATTTAAAATATGTAACTTTTAATAAATAATTATCTGAATCTTACACCCAAAGTTTTAATCTGGGTGCACTGGACCTATAAAGACAGGTGGTCGGGTTTTTGTGCTGGACCACACACGCTGGACACGACGCATGAAAGAGGCAATAGATGATCTGCTGCAAAAGTACCATGGGAAGAAGGACATCCTGAAGCTTGTGGATCAAGATTATGCAGACATGGTCATCGTTCTGCTGCAGATCCAACAGCCTGCTGCATCCCACATCCAAGGTGCACATATCCCGTTATGTGAAGCACTTGGCTAAGCTTCTCAACACCAATTCATCTTTGAACACAAGCCCAGAAAAACTTCTGGAGACTCAGCAGCTGTGGCACTCATTAACGGAAGGCAGTGAAACAACTAGTGTTCCCGCAGTCACCATAGAGCCTGCCTGCCGTCTTTAACCCGCCTCCTCCTGCCCTGTCTGCACCACTGACTCAATAGAGAAGTTGTGGAGGGCATCTTAGAAAAGCAACAGCAGCAGCAGCCTGAGGGAAAAAGAAGGCAGACAAAGACTTGTCTTGCCTGTGGACAGCCCAAGTCTCAATATGAGACACACGGATCCACCGTCCACTATTTTTACCAGAGAGGGCCTGTGCTCTGTTTCTATTGTTCCAACAAGGTGCATCAAACTTATGCTGCTGAGGGAATCAGTAACCCGAAAATGCCCTTTGAGGAATTTGCCCAGACAGAATTTTCCAAAGGGATCTGGATGCTACCAGGAAGAGGTCAGAGTAAGGATGGAGAAAAAGAGGAAAAGGCCAGAAACCCAACAAACAGGCCGCCTCTGCAGGTTCTGCCACATGGACCTGAAACAGGGACCAAATAGCCCACATGTTCATACGGGTTTCCCTGGAGTGGCAGGGAAATATATCTACTGCCCTTCAAAAGTGCACTCTCTGTACAGGACAAGGGCATGGCCAAGGAGATGACCTGGAAGGAGTTTCAGGAGTCTCCTTTCTATGAGGCAGAGAGACAAAGATGGGTGGAAGAAAAAAGGAAATAGGGGAGAAACAGTTTATATTGTAAATAAGATAGTTTTGTTCTAGTTTCGTAATGTTTATTTTGTTTATATAAATAAAACTGATTGTAATAAAAATCTAAATAAATGTGTTCTGTAAAAGCACAGCTCTCTCTTTATAACCTCTTAGAGTTCACCTGTATGTTTATATACTGTGTAAGCTTACCATCAGGTAATCAGTTTTAAAAAGTGTGAGTGCTGCCCTGAAAGCTACATATTAATCTAAAATATCCATGTAATGATAACAAGCCTCCTTTCTCTAGTGGCGCTCACAGCTTTGTCTTTATAATCTTCTGGGATATATCATTAGAAACATGACTGATGTCTTTTATCTGTGTGACTGTACAGCCTGTTTCAGACATGACAACCAGTGTCTGAAGTTATCTTTAATACATGCAACACAGCTGGAGGTAGTCCAGACACTTCTCACTTCTGGTGATAATATTTTGCTTTAGGTATGTTGCTTGCTGCTTGAAGCTTATCTACAAAAACAGTTCAATAAGGAAAGATCATGTGGAAAAAAACCACATGATTATTCAGATACAGAAATAAATGTAACTGTTAGCACTTAGACTCAATGACCCATCATAGCAGAAGGAATCTCAGCAGTGGCAGGATTTTGCACAAGCCCCACCCCAGAGTCAACATGCTGGTAGTGATGAAGATGGAGGCTGGGACAGGGTTCCAAGTGACCACGGTGAGGAGGAGAAAGGAGAGGAGGCGGGCTGCATGGCTGAGGATCTGAAACGCAGAAGAGCAACAGATTTAAAGCATGCAGAGTGGAGGCTGAGTTGCTTGGAGAAGGCAGGCAAGAGCATAACTGGAAGAAGGTAATGAAGCCAGTACTGAGTTTGTGCTGGAAAATGAATGTGCTTTCAACACCATCAGGCGACCCTCCTGGGATAAGTTAACAGCGATGCAGGTGGATGCTTCTCTGGTGTCCTGGATTGTTGATACCTGACAGGAAGACCACAATATGTACGTCTCCCACAGTGTGTGTCTGACAAGGTAATCAGCAACACAGGGGCACCACAGGGGACTGTCCTCTCCCCCTTCCTCTGGGGATGGAGCTGGACTCCCTCAAGGTGGTGTCGGAGAGGCGGATGTTGTCCAAGATAAAGACAATGTTGGATAACACTCCCACCCACTCCATGACATGCTGGTCAGTCACAGGAGCACGTTGAGTGAGAGACTGAGATTACCGAAAAGCACCACTGAACGACACAGGAAATCATTCCTGCTGTGGCCATCTCCCTGTACAACTCATCCACTTAACACACTGTTTACTGCAACAGCTACACCCTTCTTGCACATGTTCTTTTTCAGCTATTTATTAATAGTGACTTTTATGTATAGTGACTTTTATGTATATATACCTGAATATATTGTGCTATTCTTAGTTAGTGTATTGTCTGTCTTTGTTAATGTTTGTTATAATGGAGCACTGTAACGAAAATAATTTCCCCTAGGGATCAATAAAGTATTCTGATTCTGATTCTGAATAGATATAAACTAGCAGCCACCAGGAAGCAGACAAATGACTTATTACAGATCTTCCTTATTGAAATTATGCATAAGCTTAATTTTCTATGCCATCAGAATGTATCTGAATTATAGTTTTAACTTTAACCTTTGTATTAAAAGTTGGATGTCTGCATAACTGAAGAGTATGTCTGGTCTGTATCATCTCAAAACTGTGACGATACAGTTTATTCCGAGTTATATACTTTGTGACAGTTGTTGTGGACGTTTCCATTAATAAAGCCTACAGACAACGGTAGGATGTAGCTAACATCCTTTCATCAAAAACAGCAAAACCTACTTGGTGAGAGCAGCCATCGTGGGTTAAACCCAAGGCAGAGTCTCTGCTGAACCCAACACAGCCTTGGGTTTAAACACCTTCTACAGAACCAAAAGGCAGTACACAGCTGTTTTCACACCTTTGGTCTTCCCCCAGAGAAAAGTTCACACTCCCTTGCTTCCTCTTACAGTGGAGAAGACAAAAGATTAACTCTTCCTGTGTGAACGCCTGCTTCCAACTTCCTGAGATACCTTATGTTAGCGGCATGAATGTGTGAGACATTGAGGCATGCTAAATCCCGTGGCACCAAAGTATTGTACAATAAAATAATGTGAATAATACATAAATATAAATAAAGATATTCCTTTACACAGTATAGGTACATAATACTCCACAGGCCGTAACACTGTAATATAAATAAAATGATAAATGATCATTTTAAATGATAAAAATGATAATCAAATAATAAGAAAAAGCAAAGTGAAAAATAAATGTTATCCACATTAACTAAATTAAAAATGATGTTTATCTTTGATAATGTAACACAGCCTTTGTCCCAACCAGGACTGAACCTGCGCTCAGACGGTGCGATTTGATTGGCTGATTCTCCGTTACACCCATACGCGATGGGCCCTTATCAGATGAAAGTACAAAACTATCAAGAACCCCCTCCTTGCACTGGTTGCATAAATTTCAGGTGGCATTTTTAAAAACATGCCATGACATAACACACAGCTGCTATAATCGCAAAGAGGGTCAAATGTCAATTATCGTTATAGGTTCTTGCTATATGTTATGTCGTAAGGGCCTAAGTTCCCTTACGACAGCTAGAGCTGGAAACAAGACCTCAAGCAATCCTAAGGCTAATTAGCACGGCTAGCATTTTAAAAAACATTTGTTAAATGTCATTGCTAGCATATAGCTGTATTACAGCATGGTAAGTAGCGAGAACGCTAAGTTTTGTTACCTTTGAAAAGAAAAATGTGAAGACGTAATATTAGCATATGCTAATGTTATTCACTCAAGCAAACATCTCAGGTACTGACTTGCTGCTTTCTAATATCTGTGTTTATTTCTGGATAGACCTACATGGTTATTAGACATCCCACATAAAGGTAACAAAGGCAGTAACTATAAATGACCATAACTTTACTGTAAATTACATTGCCATGGGCTCAATTCATATAGTTCTATCACGTGCACACGCATGTTAGCAACCGTAACCACGGCCCGCTGTAGGTATATGAATGCTGCACAAGGTTCCAGTCGTCCCTTTACACTTGCTCTTGGACTTGTCTTGACCTGCTCCAAGCTCAGCTTGTGGATAGATAACGTTTGGAGAATATTTCTACAGAAAGCGGATTTTACTAGAAAGCGACAACAACTACTGCATCTTTGGATCTTTTGTACTCATGTTTCATCATAACAGCAAAGCTTGAAGATGGCTCGTCGTGGACCCCGACTCGTCGACAGTCACCTGGTACAAAATTTCAAAAATTTCTTCAATTATTTTAAGAGTCACTAGATGACTATAATAATTTAACAAGTTCCAGTGTGAATATCAAGTTTTAACGTCATCAAAATAAGTGTATTCCAAGACTTTTCCCGGTAAATTGCTTGTATGCTTTAGAATTTATTACCGACTGGTGTATGAATGTGAAAAAAGGTGTTACTTTAATTTAAAGCCTTCAAATTTGACACTTTTTTCAAATGAAATGGTTAAAATTAGCTTAACATTCTTAACACTAGAATTACTGAGCCTTTTTTCCCTGGTGCAAGTCCCTACTACTAGATTTACTGGCCTGCGCAAATTTGCGTAAATTCCCCCCGACCTTAACACCTCTTGGCACCCCGCTGAGATTTTCACAGGTCGTCAGCTCCATTGTTCTCCTGCTTTTGTTGTGCAAACACACCCTCCCCAACCCCTAACCATGAGAGATTCAAGTTTTCCTTCCCTGCAAGGCTCCTTTCCTTCCTTACCTGCCTGCATGCCTGTCCATAAACATATATACACAGAGTTGTACATATATTTATATATTTATATAGCCACACCTTATATAATATGCATAAAGTCTAGTTATACACACAGACACATCTATATCATACACACACACACACACACACACGTAGATAGATAGATATGTGTGTGTGTGTGTGTGTATACATACACCAATATTTTTAATACACGTGTCCATATTTATGTTTCCAGATTGTTTGTATAGTGCACTTTCTATACTGTGCTCTGTCCACTTTTTTGCAATGACAATGCAGATTTTCCACTTGTGGGACAAATAAATGCAGATTTGCTGTGTGTGTGTGTGTGTGTGTGTGTTTGTGTTTGTGCAACATTGGCATTTGTTTACTTAGATCCAAGGCAGGCCAAACCTCTGTCTTACAACCTACAGACATTCACAATATATGGGTACACAAGTCTGTTTTATTTCAAAGTGTTACAAACTTTGAAACGAACCTTGGTAGGGAACAGATGTTCCCTACCAAGCATTTCTTGCAGCTGGCAACAACGGTTGTGCATTCAGTATAGTTGTGACTTCCGCAAAAATGTGGTCAAAATCTCATGAGTAAGTTGAAGCATTTCTACCAGGCATTTCTGAAAGTTGTAACACAGAGGTTTGGCCTGCCTTGGATCTGAGCAACTCTGAGTGAGCAAATGCAAATGTGCCAGGCCTCAAGGATAATGGGTGGTTTGCACAACAAAAGCTGTAGGAGAAACAAGCTGACGACCTGTGAAAATCTCAGCAGGGGTGCTTAACACCTCGGGACTTGCACCAGAAAATAAAAAAGCCAGTAATTCTAGGGGGTATTGGGTTTAGGGAAGTTACGCAAATTTGCGCAGGATAGTAAACCTAGTGTTAAAAAGCCCGAACATTCCGGAACCTTGGCGCATTCCGGAATTCCGAACATTCCGGAACCTAGGCGCATTCCGGAATTCCGAACATTCCGGAACCTTGGCGCATTCCGGAATTCCGAACATTCCGGAACCTTGGCGCATTCCGGAATTCCGAACATTCCGGAACCTAGGCGCATTCCGGAATTCCGAACATTCCGGAACCTTGGCGCATTCCGGAATTCCGAACATTCCGGAACCTAGGCGCATTCCGGAATTCCGAACATTCCGGAACCTTGCGCATTCCGGAATTCCGAACATTCCGGAACCTTGGCGCATTCCGGAATTCCGAACATTCCGGAACCTAGGCGCATTCCGGAATTCCGAACATTCCGGAACCTTGGCGCATTCCGGAATTCCGAACATTCCGGAACCTTGGCGCATTCCGGAATTCCGAACATTCCGGAACCTAGGCGCATTCCGGAGTTCCGAACATTCCGGAACCTTGGCGCATTCCGGAATTCCGAACATTCCGGAACCCTTCCGGGGTTGCGGTAAAGCTGTCTGTCCACATAGAGCCGAATCCACAGCGCGGCACGGAAGCCCTTCTGGATGAAGTTGCGTCAAATTGGGAACTGGACCTTGCGTTGTTCCACGATCTCTTTTGCGTCGTTCACGCTGAAATCCGTTCCTTTCAGGTCCCTACCGCACCTCTTTACCTGCTCCCTCTGTTTGAAGTGGTGGAATTTGGCCACAATAGGATGTGGTCTCCCGGTCTCCCGGTTCTCTTAGATGAGAGAGAGAGATGAGAGATAGCCTTTATTTGTCAGTTGCAGGTCTTTTGCCCGCAACCGAGATGACAGACCTTGCCGACCGTACATACATTACACAACATCACATTGGGGAGACAGGTCAGGCTAGGTAGCGAGGAAAAAACATCGAAATGTGTAACACAAAGGATAATACAGGAATGCACAGATATCAACACACTAATAAACACAGACGAGCAACATGGGAAAGAGTTCCAGTGTGTACATCTGATCTGGGACCGCTGCAATCGTTCGACTGCGCCTCCAGCTGACCCGATGTCCACATCAGAGGGGAGGTAAGCGTTGGAGGTGGCGTTGGATCCGGGGTAGGGAGGGTGATGCGTCGGTGAGTGCTTATCAGTATCAGTATATGTATGTGTGTGCGTGTCCAGAGTTCAGCTGAGACAGTGTCCTTCGCCCTGCCAGGCTAAGTAAACAGTCTTCCAGCCAACCCAGGTGGCCTTGCATGGGATGGGAAGGAACAGTCTCAACATAGTCGTTATCAGGGATTGTTTTGATCGGCTCCAGCCTTGAGCCCGCAGCTGGCGCCGGAGGGGTAGCCAGATTATGATAGCAATTGTCTTCCAACCAACTCATGAGAATTTCGAGCTGTTTCTTTTAGCACTCCGACACTGGTCCCTCCATCATCCGTTGGATAGCTGCGAGTTTTTCCATGATGTTATTTACCTTCGAATCCGAGATCTTGTCACTCTTTTGCTCACAGAGCAGATTCTGAGACCTCGCGACCGCAGCCAACTGATCCGTGATGTATTCCAACTTCCGCCCATAGTTGTTGATTTGAGCGGATTCTTCCCTGATGTGTCCCAATATCCGCTCAGAGATGTTATTCTGAGTATTCACTGCAGCCGCTATTGCCTCCAAGCTCTTGACCATGTCCCTGTCTGTGAGCCCTTTCTCAAAACCCGCACCTCGTCCCATCAAGTCAATCTCAGCGGGCAGCTTTGTGGCGGTTTGGACAGCCGGTTCCGCTTTCTTAATTCTCTGATAAGCCAGGGCCAGGCCAGCTCCGATCAGCAAGAACCCTGTTATCATGGTTCCGAATAGGTAGATATCTTCAGCGTCCTCGATCGACAGTCCCGCCAGGCACGCGATCCTCCATGTCTGCCACCCGTCCATCGCGTATCCGGCAGGGAAGGTCCCTCCAGGGCACTCGGGCTCTCCCGAGCCCAGACTTCTCGTGTCAATAGCATTCAGAGACCAGTTGATCAAATCCATAGTTCTCTTTAGGTTTTAGATACAGACTGTGAGAGAGTGTTCCAGGGAGTGAAAGACAAAAAACACAAGACTAGACAAGGACATAAGCAGGGAAGCAGGGAAGATAAGGGAGAGGAGAAAGTGCGTCCGCCTCCTCCGAGAGCCAAAGCAGAATAGCCGTAATACGATGGATTTGATCAAAAGTGATGTTCTTCACGGCGTCCTCTGGTAGCTTCAGGTGGGTTTTAATGAAGCCTCTCAACATTGCTTCTGTGTCCTCACTGGCAGATTTTGTGATACTAGAAAACACAAGGTTATCTCTCATGCTTGCAGGCTTGCAGATCAATAACAGTCTCTTTTATTTTCTTATTTTCTATGTTAAGTTGGTCACATTCTCGGTCAGAGACTTGACTGACTCCCATAGCATGGCGTTTTCAGCCAGGAGCGTGCGTTTCCACCTGCTGCTGGTTGAACTCCAGGGATTCTCTCAGGGATTTAATTTCCTGGTGTAAAATCTACACCAGGGACAACGAGCTGGAGATTCGCATGCCAATTGACTCCAGGAAGTCAGTAATGTGTTTGCCGGCAGGTGATGTTGTGCCGGGGGAGTCTGCCGACGGGATCTCATTTTTTGCCGGGGAAGATGCGCTTTGGACCTTCTTCATAACTACACCCTCGGAGCACTGGTCGATGTAATCTTGGAGAGCGTCTAAACTCTCCCCACTCTTTTCTTTGGCTCTCGGAGGAGGCGGACGCATCTTTCACCCTCTCCTTCCCTTGTCTTCCCTGCTGCTTCTATGTCTGTGTCTAGTCTCGTCTAACTCTAACCCTCAAAGAGTCTCTCAGTCTTGTTCTCTAAAACCGAAAAATTATGGATTTGATCAACTGGCCCCGTAACGAAATTGAAACCCTCCTGGGCTTGGGAGAGTCCGATTGTCCTGCTGAGACGTTTGCTGCCGGATACTCGATGGTTGTTTTGCATCCTGTGTCTGGCGACACTCTCAATTGTGGACATTGAATGACATCTACCAATTCAGAAACACGATAACAGAGTTCTGGCTGATTGGAGCTGGCTCAGCCTGGCTTATCGAAGAACAAGAAGCGGCTACAGCTGTTCAAAATCCCACAAGGATGGCCGACATGATAGACCAGGGGTGTCGTACTCTAGGCCTCGAGGGCCGGTGTCCTGCAGGATTTAGATGTGTCCTTGATGCAACACAGCTGATTTAAATGCCAAATGACCTCCTCAATATGTCTTGAAGTTCTCCAGAGGCCCGGGAATGAACTAATCATTTGATTCAGGTGTGATGACCCAGGGTGATATGTAAACCCTGCAGGACACCGGCCCTCGAGGCGAGTTCGACACCCCTGTGACAGACGATGGGCAGGGCTGTGAATACTCAGACTGTGTTTATTGAACGCAATATGGATAACATCTTGGAGAAGCTCATGGTTTTGAAATGGGTAAGATCTTGGAGAAGAAGAACGGGAATTGAGAGAATTGGTGACCAGTAACGGACATTTGACAAACTGTAAAATTCGATGCAGTTGTTTACACTAAACACAAACATTCACCATCTTCACTCATGCGGCTATCTCACTGGCGCCAGCTGAAGGCCTGCCAAGGTCAAAGCTGACTGGAACAACAAAAATTCTTCCATGAAAAACAGGACTGTTGTCAGAACTCTTTGTCCCTCCTTCAAGGCCACCTGGGTCCACTGGAGACTGTTGACCTTCGCTTAACCGGGCGTGGTGACACTTTCTCTCAGCTGAACATAGGATACACACACACACACACACACACACACACACACGCACGCACACATGTACACTGATACTGATACACTCTCACCATCACCCTCCCTTCCCCAAATCCAACGCCTCCTCCCATGCTTACCTCCCATCCGATATGGACAGCGGATCAGCTGGAGGTGCGATGGAAGATTGCAGCGGTCCCAGATCCAGCTGTGCACACTGGAATATTCTCCCATGTTGCTTGTCTGTGTTTTATTGTGTTATGGTGTGATGATATATGTGCATTCCTGGATTATCCCTTTGTGTTACTCATTTCACTGTTTTTTCCTTTGCTACCTAGCCTGATCTGGCTCCCCAATGTGATGTTTGTGTATTTTATATACGGTCGGCAAGGTCTGTTATCTCAGTTGTGGGCAACTGCAACTGACAAATAAAGGCCATCTCATCTCATCTCATCTTATCTCATCATTATCTGTCCTCCAGGGTGTTAATTAGGTTAATTATGATAAGATATGGTTAATTATATGACAGTTGATTGGTATATTTGGAATAACGGGAGCTTGGGAAAAAAAACCCTTTTGTTAAATTCTAAGCTACCATTTGCTTTCTTTCTGCCAAATCTTCTGCGTTTGACGTCACCTATAGCATGAGTCACTTACCTTTCCCGTCACCAGTGAAGCTAGTTTTTTAACTTTTGTAATGGCGGCATTCTGGCTCTCTTTCACTCTTCTGTACCACCTTTAGGAGTCAATCCAGCAACAGGCAAATGCTAGCAAGACCAGGTACTTTTCTTTCAAAAAAGATGTTTAATGAAAATTTAAATTACGGCAAGACTCTGTCAAAAAACTGTGTTGCTTCTGGCTTATCCGACTCCCCCATTATGTAAGAACATAATTACAGTGTGCCAGAAGCCCAGAATATCAAAAAGTGCATCTATATTCTATACTTTTAACATAACAGTATTTGGCTATTAACTGGAAATTATACACTTATACACACAACAAAATATATATTTCTCCAAAACTAGCCTTTAATTGGCTCTTACATTGGTGGCTGTAAATAAACCCTTGAACTCTTATGTGAGTCCGCGCCTGAGTCCGTTATGTTTGACACGGAAAGAGTGGAAAACGCACACAATCACACACACACACACACACACACAAGAAAACACAGGCTGGCAGTGGGTCAGAACGATGTGCAGCAGAGAAACGCTAAGACCACGGAAGGGTTATATGTTCTATGTCAAATCATCAACGATGAATATGGGGAAAACAAAACAACCTTTATAAATATCTTGCTTTTCTTTTAGCTTGTTCTCCAGGTGTTGTTGAGAACTTTTGTAAATGTTAATTGCTTTCATTTAATTATTTTAATAGTTCTAAATTCAACCAAGTATAAAGTCCCTGCTCTTTATTAATATAAACCATGCAAGCTATGCATCAGCCGCACCCAAACACTCAACATGATTACATAAATTAATCATACAAACTTCATATTTGAAAAACAGCTCTACAAAGTCAAATAGCTTAAATTCATCATTCATTACTCAACATTTTCTTCCATATGAGATATTTCAGCTTATGAATTTCTTATTCTTCTTTTAACTTAATTTGAGTCAAAGGAGCTACAACCTTACTGAAGTCTCCAATAAACCGTCTATAGAAATTGGCAAATCTTAGGAACCGTTGCAGCTCCTTCTGAGTCTGGGGCTTGGGCCATTCTACCACGGCCTTTTTCTGGCCGGAGCTGCCCCTGCTCCACTATGATTCCAAGAAATGACACTTGTATGTGAAACTCACATTTCTCACCTTTGACGAAGAAATGGTTCTCCAGGAGATTTTGCAGGATGACATGGTTCATGTGGTCAGAGAGATTCTTAGTGAAATTAAGAATATCATCCAGAGAGAGGAAAACAAAGTGGATAATGAAATCTCTCAGAATGTCATTTGCCAGTCCCTGGAATATGGCGGGAGCATTGGTGAATCTGTGAATTTGTGAACGACATGGCGAGATACTCGTCTGATACCTCAGATACGCAAACTGGTTTCCTTTGCATATCCTGACTAGGTGGTGGTTACACAGGTCCAGGTTAGAGAAAACAGTGGCCCCTGCAATAACTCAAAAGCGGAGGACACAGCGTTAGTGGGTACTTGTTCTTCACCCTTCACCCGAGTGGGAACGTGGATGGCAGAATGATCTCTGCAGCTAGTGAGTCGGTGATGTAGCACTCCATTGCCTCCCTATCAGGTTTTGAAAGACTATGTAGCCGATTGGTGGCAATGGAGAGCCAGGAAAGAAATCTATAGGTACAGGTATTGTTAAGGTTCAAAAATGTTGAGGAGGAATCCATAAATAAGCACTGATCCGGGCGTGTGCAATTAGACGGCATTTTAATGAATTACACATGTGTGAGTTCAACAACCCAATCAGTATTGAACTGCTTTACCATATTCAGACAACGGTTTTATAGGGTTAAGATAGTACAGCCCCCTTTTCTGTTGCTAGGCAGATTTAATACAGCATACGTCAACTCAAAACCACAATGACTTTTAACATAGTTAAAACAGAACATCATCTTCGCCTCGAAGGCAGATGCTTCCTGTCTCCATCCTCGCTGTCGCTCATCTCTGGGACATCTGGTGTACTTCCTGGAACAGACTACCACGTACGCACCCAAACTTTGCAGTTATAAACTCTTACCTACTAAATGAGTCTATCTGTGTGTGCGTGCACGTGCGGGGCGCGTGCGTGCTGTGTACTGCGTACGTGTCATGACCTCTCTAACTATATGTGTCTGTATGTGTGTGTATGTGTGTATGTCTGTCTGTGCGTGCACAGATGCTCTCTGCTTTCTGAACCTTAGTTGACCTCAACTTAGGCAACCAGGCTAAGGCCATCCTGTGTGTAATGATCTTAACTTCTATGTAAATATATAAAACAACTATTTCAATCTAACACAACTACTTAAGGCTTAATCAGCTCTTAATTCAACGATAAATGCATATAACACCCTGCTCTTAACTTGCACTCACTCTGCTTTCAGTTTCACTTCTGCAAAAGCATGCCTTGCAGACGTGTTTCCTGTCCCTGCTCTTTGAGTGCTTCACCCACTGAAGACTATGTGTAAGAATATAAAACATTCAAAAGCCTTTAAAATTATAGATTCAACTCAACAATTTAAAGTGGTTCTTCTGGATTTGTAATAAAGACTAATATAATCCCCATATATTTGAACATCTGAATGCATCTGAATGCAACATCACTATTAACATGAAATGGTAATGATGATTATAAAAATAGCAGCCAATAATAGCAGTAAAATATTTCTCCTCTCGATAGTATCTTCAGGGAAAACATAAAGGTCAGGCTTATCTGTAAACTCCGAAGGCTCAATAACAGAAACACTTTACAATAAAGAAGTCAGGTCTGATACAGTTATTGTCCAGTAGCATTTGATACACATTGGCATGTGAGAGGTCATTGTATGTATACTTTTCAGTAAACGGGTTTTTAATACAACACTGCTGGCACAGTGATCTGGGTTTCCCCCTCCACATATATTTTGCCAAGACTTTTGAGTAGAACTTCCTTCATATAGAAAAAAGATTCTATATGATCATAAGAAATGCCGCATTTCTGCTGTAGTCAACCTCAAAATCTTCTGTATTGTGCAAAAATCCAGATCCACCCCTCATTGTTTTAGTAAAGTAAAATACAGCAAAAAATAAGAAAATCAAAGATTCAGTGGCACTAAGTCCTGTTGTTCTTAAATGTATTTTCACCTGTTTAGCAGGATGGATGTTTCCTCGTGCTGCAGCGGTCATGTCAATGGGGATCCGGTGGTTTGTCTGTGAATTTCACATTCCCGTGATGCTAATGTATTGTCACTTTTTACGGAATCATACTCAAAGTAATATCAGTAATTCCAGTTTTAAACGCTGCATGGTCGTACTCTCTCCCGCACTCTATATTATCCATTGTTGATCTACACGTCTGTTGCTGCCACGGACATCACAGGCTCGTACGTTATTGTCATGAGACACTCTCACAAACAAAATTCCTGTTTAGTAACACAGTAACGCAAGTAACAGTAATCTAATTCCTTTTTTGCAATAGTAATCCTTACTTAACTTGTTACTTGAAAAATTAATCAGATTACAGTAACGCGTTACTTTAACACGTTACTGCCTATCTCTAGTTATTACTATATTTACAAGTCTTTTTTCAGTTTTAATTTTAGGTTTTGTTGTTTGCAAACAAAAACCTAAAAAGCCTTTACAACATTGGTGTAACACCAATATTGTATAGGCCCAGAATCGTCTGGCAAAGACTCCATTCTGGCCACTGGATGACTTTAGAAAATGTGAAAGGGGCAAGGCATTCATATTACCCCAAAGTATTTAAGTAATAAATAAACATTTTTCAATTTTGGCATTTACTGGCTTAATTAGTGCAGTGAAGAGAGACAGGAAAGCAGGGAAGAGAGAGAGCCAATGGTTGCCTGTTCATCCAGTGATCTAAACCAGCTTCTATAAATAAACAATTTAATGAGAAAAAACTTCATGTTCTTTCACCTACTATTTAATCTACTCTAAAATGCCATTCCTTTAAAGAAAAAAAAAGTTTTGTTTGTTGTTGGTTTTTGGAAATAGCCTGGATAGAAAGGTGCCAGTCTATAACAACACTAAACAGTAACTTCCACATCTGCAGCAATTAAGATTTTAAGTCAAATCTGGACTCTTCACTGAACTGAAGAAGTAAATGTCTTCAAGGAACTTAAGAAGTCCAGTTTTCCAAGCTCCTTAGATTGGTTTTGCGGATAATCACAAATAACATTTTACAGTCAGGAAATCCCCCAAATCTTAATCCAGTCGAGATAGTCAATCCTATAATGCAAGTGAACAAACAAAGTCCCACAACTGTGATCACCTTGGAGCTGATAAGGCAGAACGGATGGCCATCATCATCATTTGGCCACAGAGAATTTCAGAAGTTATGAAGAGAATCATCACTGTACACACTGCATACATTTGATTCTTTCCCAATTAATTCTTTAATCTCATGAAATGCTTGTATTGTTCTTATATACTGAAGCAGAATCAAGTGAACATCATGCTGTATAACAAAATTCAAAAGGAACCAGTTAAATGAGTAATCATAAGACTTATCACCAGATAACAGCAGCAGAAACGGTTTTAATAGTTTTGCTGCCCCTCGAGTAAGTAGGAACTGATTTCTTTGTCCACTGTCCACTTTCTGCTGTGACACAACAAATTTCCAGTGTGCGACTAACAAGGTATCTTAGTTGGAGGTCTGTAGTGATTGAGGAAAACTGCGACTCTAAGCATAAGTATCCGTTGACACACTCTGTGTCACTTCATGGCTGATTTACTGTCTTCCATTTGTTATAATACCACTGATAGATGACTGTGGATATTAGTAGCAAGCAATTTCACTAGTCTGCACATCTAGGTGCTTGATGTTATACACCTGTGGCATGTAATATTGGAACACCTGGATTCAATGTTTTATGGGTTATATGTTAAAGTATTCACTTATGTGTGACTGAGGATGGATGATTTCAAGAAATAATGACAACTTTGTTAAGGGGAGCAAATGGCAGCACAAATGAGTACAAGAAAGTACTGGAAACACACAGGGAGATAACAGAGCACAGTATTACACTTAATCAACACCAGCTGAGTGATGTTTAAATACCACAGGAGGTAATCAGGAGATAGGAACAGCAGGTCACTGTAAACTTTTTATCCCCAAGGGCAATTGGGCATAGCCAGGAGGTAACAAGCCACACCACCTAAATCTATGGACGAACAAGAAACCACGCAAACCCACGTCTCCCAATTAAACATTAACAGCAGCGTGACAAAGCATACTAGTCTGTTAGTCTCATATCGTGGCAATTTGTACCTCAAGTCACATAGAAGCAGATGATATTCACAGAGAAATAGAAGCCTCAAATTGTTAAGTGTTAAAAGTTTGTTTAAAGTTATGCCTGCCACTTTGCAACACATCCTGACAATACTCTGAAGTCTGTTGTTGCTTTTAATGTTAAGAAGGCCATAGTGAGTGATAAAAGTGGAGGTAAAGGACAGCCATCATCAACATCATTAACTCTGACACATGAACAAAATGTTGTTTGGTTAATCTGATGCAATCCTCTGCAGCCAGTGCACCTTTAGCATAGGCTGAGTTGCTAAGTAGTATTAGCCTTAAGGTGAAAATGCAAAAGCATAATAAATATCTGTGGGAATTCCCTCTGCAAAAAATGGTCGTAGGATATGATAAGAGCTTGATTTTGGGGATGACACTAATGATCACGGAGTTATACCACACTTTATTTACTTGCATATAGACAC
>NW_020329176.1:0-11210 GCF_001858045.2 Oreochromis niloticus | reverse complement strand
CATGACATGCTGGTCAGTCACAGGAGCACGTTGAGTGAGAGACTGAGATTACCGAAAAGCACCACTGAACGACACAGGAAATCATTCCTGCCTGTGGCCATCTCCCTGTACAACTCATCCACTTAACACACTGTTTACTGCAACAGCTACACCCTTCTTGCACATGTTCTTTTCAGCTATTTATTAATATGACTTTTATGTATAGTGACTTATGTATATATATATATATATATATATATATACCTGAATATATTGTGCTATTCTTAGTTAGTGTATTGTCTGTCTTTGTTAATGTTTGTTTATAATGGAGCACTGTTAAGGGATTTTGTGATTTTATGATGTTTTTCCTTTTGATACATCTTCCTTTTTAATGTTTCATTTACTCAGTTCTCCTTATAATGCTCCATTTGCTCGTTTACTCACATGCTCCTGTTGAGAAAGGCTTGGAAAGCACATAGTGTTCACATATCTTTATGTTTGTCTTTGCTTCTTCTCACACACATACACATGAGCCCCGCAGTATTCGCTGACTCCTGTGAAAGTCTCTTGCAGACACCCTTGGAAACAGGACCCAACTGGCTTCTGTTTTCCTCGAGATAGAAACTACACACACACACACACATATACACTGTGTCCCATACACGCCCAGATTGTCTGCTACAGCCTGACAAAACAGGGAATGCTACGATGTATAAATAAAGCTGACTACAAAGCCTCGGAGTGGGTATCACCGATCACTCACCCGTGCGCACGTAGTTCTCTGAACAAAACTCTGACTGTTTCTGTATTCTTTCAATGTTTAAAAATGTCTTGCCACTGACATTTAATTGGTCCTTCGAGCCGGATAGTTTATTGATATTATTGTATCATCTAACTATTCACAGACGGAGCCACCAGATCCTGCGTCGTGACTACCTGCACTGCAACCACCGTTTCTAGCGAAGCGAGGAAAAGCCCAGAGTCGTACATTCGCCTACTGGCCAGTGTCTTATACAGGTCCACGACGCCAGGTCTCGTGACGCCGGGAAAAAGAACACAGCGCAACATTGAAGGTGAATATAAGCAGCCAGAAACACTTTGCGTTGAATAATCGATTTTAGTTTGACACTGCTCAAATAGAAGGGTCCTGTGTGGACCGAAAAGGAAAAGGACAGACGTGTCCTATGTAATATGCTCGCCCGTGTAAGACGAAACAACCTGCCCTGTGGGGGCCTGTTTCGCAACATAAGTAAGGGTTGGTAGCCAGTATATCTCACGCTCGCCTGCGTAAGACGGATTAACACGCCCTGGGAGGCTTAATCCGCAGCATAATCCGCAGCATAAAAACAAAAGGTTGGTAGCCACGCTCGCCTGTGTAAGACGGATTAAAATAAAGGTTGGTAGCCAGAGAAGCGAGAGTGTCAAATAAAATAGGATTTTCTCTAAGCGCGCTAACTGTTTGCTGAATGTTTGTTGAGGAGTAAGTGCTTCATTGAATAGGAGCTCTAGGCTCCTGCACTACTCCTATTGTTTTCCTGTGAGTACTGGATGGTGAGAAAGAGAAAAGGTTGCGCTTCAACGCGTAAAATTAAGTCCGCCCTGAATTTAGTTCAGGGTAGAAGGCTGACTTAATAACCTCCTCTGACTCTAGTACCAGAACGTCTCACAGTGTGTGCTGGCAGTATTAATAAATAAAAGCAAACAAGGTGTAATGTTTTAAAGCATGGAAAGAGGAATGAAGTGGAATAAACAAAAGGTTAAATTAAATTAGAGCTTAGTTAATGTATTCAAATTGATAATAGAAGGATAGCAACTGGTAAACTGGTATTAATAATGAAATATATGGCAGGACGACCATGGCCAGAATGAATAGAATGAAAGAAAATACATAACTCACACAAACACATATTAAATGAAATAGAGAGATGCATAAGGTATATTAAGGTTGTGTCATTGTTCAGCCAAGAAAGTGTGTGAAAGGAAAATGTCTCCAGCTTGGGAGGGTGAGACTGCAGCTCATCCTCAGCCCTTGGTGGACACAAATAAAATATAAATAAATATTGTAATATACTATTGCATAAACATTAATAATGAAATAATATTAAATATGAAGAGGCACCTCAGTCAGTTGTGATGTGAGGTGGATAATTGTTAAAAGTAGTCTGCATCAAGCTTAAGGTTTGCTCAAATTCAGTATAATGACATATGAGATGAAGAAAATAAGGAAAATAACTACACTAATCAGTGCATAGAGACACCTGACCTGCTTGAAAACCTGTCATCTTAGATGAGACTTTGTTAAGATGAAGAGCAAACCTATACTAACAACTAATAAGCCAAACCCTGTATACAACAGCTAAAGCTACAGGTTTGAGAAGCTGAATAAAATGAATTAAATATGTGGACACTACCAAGCTGATGAGCAAGTTACACATTTTTATTTTATTTGTTTTTTAGAGCAGAAGCTGCATATTAAAGCTCGAACATGCAGCTGTCTGTGAACCCAGTTTTCACCTCACACCCCTGATCTGTTTTTAACAGCAGCTTTTTGCATCCTGTCTCATGTGTGTAAAGCGTTCATGCCATCAGCAGCTTGTTTTTGTTTGTTTCTTGATGTTGCTTGAGTGAGGAATACTGTGACTTCTGAAACAGCTCTCTTCATGCAACTTCATGCTTGATGATGATAATTCAGAGCCAGCTGAGAGCGATGCTTTGTTTTAAGTGACAAAGCAGAAAAGTTAAACTTAGTTTGGTTTTTGTTTGTTTGTTTTAATACGAGAGAATGGTAATGGATAAGAAGTGATATTTTGTTTAAGTGTTGAAGAAAGCTAAATACTGCAACATACGTTTAGTGCATGATCTGCGAGCAATAAATGAAATCATCTTATTTATCTTTAAATAAACTCCAATCATGGAGACCTGAAGTCACATGCTTAGGGCACACCCTCTCAGGTGAAGGCAGAAAGCTACACAAACAAAAGAAGAGAAGCCATACAAAATGCGCCACAGCCACAAAACTAAGCATTCACATTTTTTCTGACTCTTTGTGAGCCTGAGTTATGACCTTGGCTCCCTGTTTTTCTGCCTCCACCAAAGGTGGGGTGACGCTCCCGTGGCATGTGCTCTGTTCTTTTTACTATCACAAAGGAAAAAGGGAGGCCCCTACTCTCTGAACACAATACTCTTTTCATAACTCAGCGTTATGAAATGTCATGAAACAGTGTAACTCACTCACAGTAAATCAGCAGTATAGGATAATACAAACCTATCTAATAGATCTGGTGATTTTCACATTCTTTCAATTGGGAGGTGTGATGCAAACTGACACTAAATACTGATTAAACAAGAAGTATGATGTGGCCTACAGCAGTATCATGATTCGCTCATTTTGTTTACAGGTATAATGTGATATAATCTCACAACTACTACAAGCACATTTGCCTTTCTTAGCACAAGCGAGCGAAGGCGAAGGGCAACTGTTAGAGAAATGCCTTGTTTGAGAAAAAGTTAAAATTAACCTGCCGACAAACGCAATGAAAAACAGCTTACACTCATGAACACGTGAAGATTTTCCAGCAAGGTTAAAGCAGCAAAAAAAAATTAATATACACCTGTTGTTAAATGATGAAGTTTATCTATTACTAACAAATAAACCCTCTGGGTTGCAGGACAACAATTAAACTTCAAAAAAAATAAAGAGACTGGTATGACCAACCAGTGATTAAACAACAATTTTAGTGGTTAAGAGTCAAATTGTGAGACGGAAGGAAAATTCCTTTTTGTGCTTTTAAACATGATCTTAAGAATTTAAATATCTACCTGTGTTGTCCTGTCAACTTGGTGGGTTATCAGTTGATTACATCGTGAGAGGAAAAAGAAGAAAAAAAGGGGAAGGCTGACACAGGGCCTGCCCGGTGTTTCTCCCCTCTCTTTGTATCACAGCCAGCACAACATAATTTTCCTGTTCGTACACTTCTGTTTGTTTTTGTTTGTTTTTTTTTTCTTCTCTTTATGTTTAATTACAGGCTGCTTTGCTGGCCCTGAAAGCCGAGGCTGACCTGGACTCCTGCTCTCCCCTGTACCACCTTCGACGTGACCCTGACCAAATGCTGCAGCAGCTGGACTTACAAAAACAATTTCCTGAAAATGTCAACAGGCTGCAGAAAAGCGATCTTATGCAGCGGAGACGGAGAGCGTTAAAACCAAGGCCCGTTTCACTACACGGGGGAAAATTCCCAGACAGCTTCAGCTGACAGAGCTGTGACGAGACGCCTGCCAAGCCGACAACTTATGACAAGTAAGGCCGAGCAAAAGAATGCTGACCTTAACAATTCTGCATTAACACTGTGCAGGACAGGGATGGACCAACACGGCAGCAAAAAGGGCGTGCCAGAGACAGGAGGAGCAACTGAGGTCGAATGGACAAAACACAGAAGAAGATGCAGTTTTCACCTGCGGTGAGCATGGACACTGGAGAAAAGGACTGTCCCAATTGGGCCAGAACCAGGACAAACTGAACTTTGAACAGCAGCAATGGTGGCAAGCGGACTGAAAAGGAGGAGGGCAGGACCCCAGGGCACGCTTCAGGCTGTGGTTTACCCAGAACACCAGAACAGGAAAGTGATGAACACACACACATCTACATACACCGATTCAGAATGAAGTGAAACACACACATGAACACATGTGCACTCGTTGATAGAGGGAGAAATGGCACACACACACGCTTATGCAATGAAGAATGCTTTGCTCGCAAATGCTTATGCTGATATGCAAAATGCTGCACACAAACATCCCAATACATAATTTTTATGAGAAGCAATTGATTACTTAAAATGTGTTTTATGTCACCCAGAGGATATTTATGTAGATTTAAGGAACAAGGTCTAAAATTGTCTGGTTATGAAAACAATGTCTGTGCGTGAGGTCTGTTTATGGCTCAAGGTCTTGATTGAATTGTCTATTGTGCTACACACTTCGTAAATGAAGTAATATCAAAAGTCTCTGAAGCACTGGGCTTCAGTTAAAACATCACTTCTCATATCACCGCAGAGTACCTATTACAAGTGAACCGATAGACAAATCCATAAGAGAAACAACACTAGCAGAATGGATGACAAACTGTTAGAAAATAAAGAAATAGTTTTGAACAATCAACTGCCAGATGATTCTCTTCCAGTCTCTTCCAGGTTGAAACCAGGAGATTGGTCCTGATAAAAGTGCTCCAGAGGAAAAAGGAGCTCCCCGAGGTGGGAAGGACCCTACCAAGTCCTCCTGGCCACACCAACAGCCTGCAAAATTGCTGAACGACCTTCCTGGATTCATCAGAGCCACTGTAAAAAGTGAGTGACAGCCCATAACACTGAGACGCCAGCACCCCTGCCTGTTAGTGATCTGGGAGGTGGAGAGAGGGCTGTTTGGGTAAATCCCGCCCTTGTTCTTCTCGCCCCTAGTCTACTCACTCACAGGACCAGGTGTGTTCGGTCATCATGAAGACCCTACTCGTTCTAATGGCCAGTGTCACAATTCTGTTGGGACTGCTGTTACTGATTCCACAAGAAGAACAACAGCACCACCTGGAGGCAAGACTGACACATGACACAATACATCCAGACGACATGACACAAGATCACAACCACCCATGGATGAACAATGCCTGGTACCGTTATGTGTGCAACTCCACAAGAGACAGAAACTATTACATCTGTTCGCACATGCCTCTTAATGCAAAACACCTGATAATGTGCATTCCACCAACTTGTCTGACACACTGAACACGCTACGTCAGCTCAGACGAGTACAGCAGCAAGATTACACGCAAAACACAGCGGACTGGCTCACATGGCTGCTTAGCGGGTCATGGAAGTCATTACTCACAAAAGGACTAACATTCGTTGGAATGCTCCTTATGTTACTTTGCTTATTTTCCACATGTGTACTGCCTTGTATTCGGAGTATGATAAGCAAAATGTTTACTGTAAGAGTGCAAGCTTACATTGCATTATCTCAAGTTGAACAAGCTCGAGAAAGGTACAAGTTGAAGAGATGTTTAAGCACTAAACTGTGAACCCACTAAAGTTCATCATGTACGTTTTCACAAAATGATACTCTAGTTGAAAATGCTTCTGCAAGTGACTAGTAGTTGAAGTACATAAATATATATGAACAACAGCAGGGAATGTTAAGGGATTTTGTGATTTTATGATGTTTTTCCTTTTTGATACATCTTCCTTTTTAATGTTTCATTTACTCAGTTCTCCTTATAATGCTCCATTTACTCATTTACTCATATGCTCCTGTTAAGAAAGGCTTGGAAAGCACATAGTGTTCACATATCTTTATGTTTTGTCTTTGCTTCTTCTCACACACATACACATGAGCCCCGCAGTATTCGCTGACTCCTGTGAAAGTCTCTTGCAGACACCCTTGGAAACAGGACCCAACTGGCTTCTGTTTTCCTCGAGATAGAAATACACACACACACACACATACACACTGTGTCCATACATGCCCAGATTGTCTGTTACAGCCTGACAAAACAGGGAATGCTACGATGTATAAATAAAGCTGACTACAAAGCCTCGGGTGTATCACCCGATCACTCACCCGTGCGCACGTAGTTCTCTGAACAAAACTCTGACTGTTTCTGTATTCTTTCAATGTTTAAAAATGTCTTGCCACTGACAAGCACTGTAACGAAAAATAATTTCCCCTAGGGATCAATAAAGTATTCTGATTCTGATTCTGAATAGATATAAACTAGCAGCCACCAGGAAGCAGACAAATGACTTATTACAGATCTTCCTTATTGAAATTATGCATAAGCTTAATTTTCTATGCCATCAGAATGTATCTGAATTATAGTTTTAACTTTAACCTTTGTATTAAAAGTTGGATGTCTGCATAACTGAAGAGTATGTCTGGTCTGTATCATCTCAAAACTGTGACGATACAGTTTATTCCGAGTTATATACTTTGTGACAGTTGTTGTGGACGTTTCCATTAAATAAAGCCTACAGACAACGGTAGGATGTAGCTAACATCCTTTCATCAAAACAGCAAAACCTACTTGGTGAGAGCAGCCATCGTGGGTTAAACCCAAGGCAGAGTCTCTGCTGAACCCAACACAGCCTTGGGTTTAAACACCTTCTACAGAACCAAAAGGCAGTACACAGCTGTTTTCACACCTTGGTCTTCCCCCAGAGAAAAGTTCACACTCCCTTGCTTCCTCTTACAGTGGAGAAGACAAAAGATTAACTCTTCCTGTGTGAACGCCTGCTTCCAACTTCTGAGATACCTTATGTTAGCGGCATGAATGTGTGAGACATTGAGGCATGCTAAAATCCCGTGGCACCAAAGTATTGTACAATAAAATAATGTGAATAATACATAAATATAAATAAAAGATATTCCTTTACACAGTATAGTACATAATACTCCACAGGCCGTAACACTGTAATATAAATAAAATGATAAATGATCATTTTAAATGATAAAAATGATAATCAAATAATAAGAAAAAGCAAGTGAAAAATAAATGTTATCCACATTATCTAAATTAAAAATGATGTTTATCTTTTGATAATGTAACACAGCCTTTGTCCCAACCAGGACTGAACCTGCGCTCAGACGGTGCGATTTGATTGGCTGATTCTCCGTTACACCCATATGCGATGGGCCCTTATCAGATGAAAGTACAAAACTATCAAGAACCCCCTCCTTGCACTGGTTGCATAAATTTCAGGTGGCATTTTTAAAAACATGCCATGACATAACACACAGCTGCTATAATCGCAAAGGGGTCAAATGTCAATTATCGTTATAGGTTCTTGCTATATGTTATGTCGTAAGGCCTAAGTTCCCTTACGACAGCTAGAGCTGGAAACAAGACCTCAAGCAATCCTAAGGCTAATTAGCACGGCTAGCATTTTAAAAACATTTGTTAAATGTCATTGCTAGCATATAGCTGTATTACAGCATGGTAAGTAGCGAGAACGCTAAGTTTTTGTTACCTTGAAAGAAAAATGTGAAGACGTAATATTAGCATATGCTAATGTTATTCACTCAAGCAAACATCTCAGGTACTGACTTGCTGCTTTCTAATATCTGTGTTTATTTCTGGATAGACCTACATGTTATTAGACATCCCACATAAAGGGTAACAAAGGCAGTAACTATAAATGACCATAACTTTACTGTAAATTACATTGCCATGGGCTCAATTCATATAGTTCTATCACGTGCACACGCATGTTAGCAACCGTAACCACGGCCCGCTGTAGGTATATGAATGCTGCACAAGGTTCCAGTCGTCCCTTTACACTTGCTCTTGGACTTGTCTTGACCTGCTCCAAGCTCAGCTTGTGGATAGATAACGTTTGGAGAATATTTCTACAGAAAGCGGATTTTACTAGAAAGCGACAACAAACTACTGCATCTTTGGATCTTTTGTACTCATGTTTCATCATAACAGCAAAGCTTGAAGATGGCTCGTCGTGGACCCCGACTCGTTGACAGTCACCTGGTACAAAATTTCAAAAATTTCTTCAATTATTTTAAGAGTCACTAGATGACTGTAATAATTTAACAAGTTCCAGTGTGAATATCAAGTTTTAATGTCATCAAATAAGTGTATTCCAAGACTTTTCCCGGTAAATTGCTTGTATGCTTTAAATTTTCCAGGAGAGGTGTAGAATTATTACCGACTGGTGTATGAATGTGAAAAAAGGTGTTACTTTGATTTAAAGCCTTCAAATTTGACACTTTTTTCAATGAAATGGTTAAAATTAGCTTAACATTCTTAAAAAAGCCCCCTACCCCAAAATACATATATGTGTATATCGGTTTCTATGGTAACAGCAACGTTAGACCATATGTAAACATACCAGATCCCCTGTAGGTCCTAACATCATTTTCTTCTCTGATCAAAGGCTTCACTTAAATAAACTATAACTTTTCCCAGCTACATAATGCGATAGTTAGTTATAAATCAGGGTCGGCAACCCTAGGCACGCGTGCCACCGTTGGCACGCGAAGGGTTAACTGATGGCACGCACGACCATAGCTGGACTGGCCATCGGGCATAAGGGCATTTGCTCGGTGGCCCGATGATTTTATTATTTTTTTTTTTGGTGGTGGATTGGCCAGACGCTGGTCGGTGTGTAAAAATAACTCAGTTGTTTGGTGGTGGCTATGGCGGAGCTTCCACAGATTCAGTAAAATTAACAAGTGGTGGAGGCCAGCAGGTGGATGAGGGAAGGGGAGGCAGGAGAGGAGAGACCCGAGGCAGCCGCCGGTCGGAGCGTCAGGTGAACTAAACTTCAGGTAAGAAGTTATGACCTGCAGTCTATCTGGGTCAGATATAAACCAAGTTTAGGTGGAGTTTATTTTCGTTGTGCTGACTTTTTACAGTCAGTTACAATAACTCGTACTGCGTGCTAGCTAGCATGACGGAATTTATATACTGCTGGGCGGGTGCTATGATTTTATTGATAGTGAACTTTATTTTATTCATAAGGTTAGTTAGTAGAGTTGCCAACCGTCCCGTACAAACGGAATCGTCCGCATTCAGAGAAATTATTACGCGTTTCGTGTTGAGCTGAGAAGGAACACAGTTTGTCCCGTACTTCAGCCAGGATGGAAAAAGACACAAAGCTGGAGTTATTGTGTCTTTGCTGCACAGCTGCATCTTCTTCTCCTCTCATTCTCTCCCCTCTCTCTCCTGTTGCTACTTCAATCATGAAACTGATCAATGATCAGCTGATCAGCTTTTCTCTCTTGTTTGTTTATCGCTCACTTTGCGCCAGAAAGAGGAAACGCCGGATGTCGCACTAAACAACAGCAGCACGTTTAAGCTTGGTCAGCTGTTGTTAGAATTATTTAATATTAATTTCTAGTATCAGCTGATGTTTGCTGGAGCCACAGCTGTAAAACTGCTGGTCATGATATCGGTTTGTATATCTGGTGAGAGGGAAACATGAAGATGAAACCAGGAGATGTCCTTACTGAATCATCAGAGCTGAACAGGTGATGGAGAAACAGGTTTACCTTTTAGGTGACATGAATGAGTTGAAGGGAAGTTATGAACTGTTTCTGAGAGACAAATAACACCAGGATCCTTTTCTAGTAGCTGACAGCTGGTAACTGTGCAGGGGCGGTCTAGCAAAGTTTTGCCAGGGGGCCAGGTAGGGCATTAACAGGGAAAGGGGGGCACAAAGAAATACTTTCTTATTCTCATTTAAAATGTCTGGCTGTTATTAAATAATTATCTGAAGCTTACAACCAAAGTTTTTATCTGACGTAAAATGAATAGAAATCATACATTTACCAACAAGACAGTGTACATCACTGTCACAACAGCGTTTGTTTTCATTCAAAGGCTTTATGGCTTTAATATCTGGGGGCCGGTCTTTAGTCAAAATGCATCCATAGACTCGAGACACAATGCATTTTTGGGACTTTCAGGTGTATGGACCAATGTTTTATTTTCTGATCAAACCAGAAATCTTTAATGAGCAGCTAGATTTGTCTCGCATTAACTGGCTGAGTTAATGCCAGTTAATGCGACATCGAAGCAGCTGGAATCTACAGCTGTGCATGTTCATGGAGCTTGCATTTTCACCTGCTGGACATCACTACCTGACAAGTTTAACTGTCTTCAGAACATTGCAGAGGCCTTATTGACAGTATTTGGCTCTACATATCTGTGTGAGCAGATTTTCTCTCACATGAGTGTCCTCAGGTAGCCGTCTGAATGCTGGACACTCGGAGACCTGTGTCTCTGAGTGGGAGACCAGAGATCACATTAACATGTGTGTCTCTGTATTAACAAACATACCATATTGGCCCAGTTTATTTTTCTTATCATTGTTGTGAGGAGACCATAAATAGCATTTGTATTTTCTGTTGTACAGTTCATTTGCTGTTATGGAGTTCTTGTTATGAATAAAAAGTGTTTTTTTTGTTTCAAAATAGCTGATAACTATTCGCTGATAGCTGCCAACATTTGCAAACAAATATAATTCTATAAAGTGGTTCTATATAATGTGTAACTGTTCATATAGAGCGTTATTAAATTTATTGCTAATGCAATCATATGGCACACTGACTTCTGAGGAAATTTTAAATGGCACTCGCCATCAAAAGGTTGCCTACCCCTGTTATAAATTAATAAGTAGTTAAATTTACTGTTAGAATATTATATAATAAGGTATTCATGCCCAGTTCTTTCC
>NW_020329175.1:0-17580 GCF_001858045.2 Oreochromis niloticus | reverse complement strand
GCGAAAAATAAAAATGTAATCTGATCCATTAAATATCATAAAAGCATCTCACAAAACTTGCAACACGGCGTAACTCGGCTCATAACCGTAGCACGTTGCAGCATATGCGTCATGTGATACGCGTGTGTGTATTAGCCTCGCTACCAAACAGCATTTCATCTCCGAGGAAGTTATCCCAGAGAAGTAAAGCAAGTGTGTAAGTTCATTTCTGAATGTTTGTAAAGCATCCAGCGTTAAGTTTAACAACCGATCTATAGCGCGACTGCCTCTTCTCTCTCTTCTGCTGCTGCTACTTCAATCGTGAAACTGCTTAATGATCAGTGATCGGCTTTCTGTCGAGAGTCGTCTCTCTTCTTTGTTTTTGGCCCACTTCGCGCCAGAAGAGGAACCCAGCGGCTGAACAACAAGCACGTTTAAGCTGATAAGCTGTTGTTAGAATTTATTTATATTACTTTCTACAACCAGGATCCTTTTCTACCTAGCTGACGGCTGGTAACTGTGCAGGGCGGATCTAGCAAAGTTTAGCCAGGGGGCCGATAGGGCATGAACAGGGAAAAGGGGGCACAAAGACATACTTTCTTTCTATTCTATTTAAAATATGTAACTTTTAATAAATAATTCTGAATCTTACACCAAGTTTTAATCTGGGTGCACTGGACCTATAAAGACAGGTGGTCGGGTTTGTGCTGGACCACACACGCTGGACACGACGCATGAAGAGCATAGATGATCTGCTGCAAAGTACCATGGGAAGAAGACATCCTGAAGCTTGTGGATCAAGATTATGCAGACATGGTCCATCGTTCTGCTGCAGATCCCAACAGCCTGCTGCATCCCACATCCAAGGTGCACATATCCCGTTATGTGAAGCACTTGGCTAAGCTTCTCAACACCAATTCATCTTTGAACACAAGCCCAGAAAACTTCTGGAGACTCAGCAGCTGTGGCACTCATTAACGGAAGGCAGTGAAACAACTAGTGTTCCCGCAGTCACCATAGAGCCTGCTGCCGTCTTTAACCCGCCTCCTCCTGCCCTGTCTGCACCACTGACTCAATAGAGAAGATTGTGGAGGGCATCTTAGAAAAGCAACAGCAGCAGCAGCCAGGGAAAAAGAAGGCAGACAAAGACTTGTCTTGCCTGTGGACAGCCCAAGTCTCAATGAGACACACGGATCCACCGTCCTATTTTTACCAGAGAGGGCCTGTGCTCTGTTTCTATTGTTCCAACAAGTGCATCAAACTTATGCTGCTGAGGGAATCAGTAACCGAAAATGCCCTTTGAGGAATTGCCCAGACAGAATTTTTCCAAAGGGATCTGGATGCTACCAGGAGAGTCAGAGGAAAGGATGGAGAAAAGAGGAAAAGGCCAGAACCCAACAAACAGGCGCCTCTGCAGGTTCTGCCACATGGACCTGAACAGGGACCAAATAGCCACATGTTCATACGGGTTTCCCTGGAGTGGCAGGGAAATATATCTACTGCCCTTCAAAAGTGCACTCTCTGTACAGGGACAAGGCATGGCCAAGGAGAACCTGGAAGGAGTTTCAGGAGTCTCCTTTCTATGAGGCAGAGAGACAAAGATGGGGAGAAAAAAGGAAATAGGGGAGAAACAGTTTATATTGTAAGATAGTTTGTTCTAGTTTCGTAATGTTATTTTGTTTATATAAATAAAAACTGATTGTAAATATAAAATCTAAATAAATTGTGTTCTGTAAAAGCACAGCTCTCTTCTTTATAACCTCTTAGAGTTCACCTGTATGTTATTATCTGTGTAAGCTTACATCAGGTAATCAGTTTTAAAAGTTGTGAGTGCTGCCCTGAAAGCTTACATATAATTCTAAATCACTTCATGTAATGATAACAAGCCATCCTTTCTCTAGTGGCGTCTCACAGCTTTTGTCTTTATAATCTTTCTGGTTGATTTATATCATTAGAAACATGACTGATGTCTTTTCTGTGTGACTGTACAGCCTGTTTCAGACATGAAACCAGACGAAGTTATCTTAATACATGCAACACAGCTGGAGGTAGTCCAGACACTTTCTCACTTCTGGTGATAATATTTTGCTTTAGGTATTGTTGCTTGCTGGTTTGAAGCTTATCTACAAAACAGTTCAATAAGGAAAGATCATGTGGAAAAAAACCAACATGATTTATTCAGATACAGAAATAAATGTACTGTTAGGCACTTAGACTCCAATGACCATAGCAGAAGGAATCTCAGCAGTGGCAGGATTTTGCACAAGCCCCACCCAGAGTCAACATGCTGTAGTGATGAAGATGGAGGCTGGACAGGGTTCCAAGTGACCACGGTGAGGAGGAGAAAGGAGAGGAGGCGGGCTGCATGGCTGAGGATCTGAAACGCAGAAGAGCACAGATTTAAAGCATGCAGAGTGGAGGCTGAGTTGCTTGGAGAAGGCAGGCAAGAGCATAACTGGAAGAAAGTAATGAAGCCAGTACTGAGTTTGTGCTGGAAAATGAATGTGCTTTCAACACCATCAGGCCGACCCTCCTGGTGATAAGTTAACAGCGATGCAGGTGGATGCTTCTCTGGTGTCCTGGATTGTTGATTACCTGACAGGAAGACCACAATATGTACGTCTCCCACAGTGTGTGTCTGACAAGGTAATCAGCAACACAGGGCACCACAGGGGACTGTCCTCTCCCCTTCCTCTTCACCTCTACACCACAGACTTCAGCCACTGCACAGAGACCTGCCATCTTCAGAAGTTTTCTGATGACTCTGCGGTGGTTGGATGCATCAACGGGGATGATGAGACAGAGTACCGGGCTGTGGTCGACTCCTTTGTCACGTGGTGTGAGCAGAATCATCTGCAGCTCAACGTGGCAAAGACTAAGGAATTGATAGTGGACTTCAGGAAGACCAGGAAACACTTGACCCCTGTTTCAATCCAAGGGGTCAGTGTTGACATTGTGGAGGACTATAAATACCTTGGAGTACACATTGACAATAAACTGGACTGGCTAAAAACACCACAGCACTTTACAGAAAGGGCCAGAGTCGTCTCTATCTTTTGAGGCGACTGAGGTCCTTCAACATCTGCCAGAAAATGCTCAGGATTTTCTACCAGTCTGTTGTGGCCAGTGCGATCCTCTATGCCGTTGCATGCTGGGGGAGCAGGCTGAGGGTCGCAGATGCCAACAGACTCCATAAACTGATTCGTAAGGCAGTAATGTGTGGGGATGGAGCTGGACTCCCTCAAGGTGGTGTCGGAGAGCGGATGTTCCAGATAAAGACAATGTTGGATAACACCTCCCACCCACTCCATGACATGCTGGTCAGTCACAGGAGCACGTTGAGTGAGAGACTGAGATTACCGAAAAGCACCACTGAACGACACAGGAAATCATTCCTGCCTGTGGCCATCTCCCTGTACAACTCATCCACTTAACACACTGTTTACTGCAACAGCTACACCCTTCTTGCACATGTTCTTTTTCAGCTATTTATTAATAGTGACTTTTATGTATAGTGACTTTTATGTATATATATATATATATATATATATATATACCTGAATATATTGTGCTATTCTTAGTTAGTGTATTGTCTGTCTTTGTTAATGTTTGTTTATAATGGAGCACTGTTAAGGGATTTTGTGATTTTATGATGTTTTTCCTTTTTGATACATCTTCCTTTTTAATGTTTCATTTACTCAGTTCTCCTTATAATGCTCCATTTGCTCGTTTACTCACATGCTCCTGTTGAGAAAGGCTTGGAAAGCACATAGTGTTCACATATCTTTATGTTTTGTCTTTGCTTCTTCTCACACACATACACATGAGCCCCGCATATTCCGCTGACTCCTGTGAAAGTTCTTGCAGCACCCTTGGAAACAGGACCCAACTGGCTTCTGTTTTCCTCGAGATAGAAACTACACACACACACACACATATACACTGTGTCCATACACGCCCAGATTGTCTGCTACAGCTGACAAAACAGGGAATGCTACGATGTATAAATAAGCTGACTACAAAGCCTCGGAGTGGGTATCACCCGATCACTCACCCGTGCGCACGTAGTTCTCTGAACAAAACTCTGACGTTTCTGTATTCTTTCAATGTTTAAAAATGTCTTGCCACTGACATTTAATTGGTCCTTCGAGCCGGATAGTTTATTGATATTATTGTATCATCTAACTATTCACAGACGGAGCCACAGATCCTGGCGTCGTGACTACCTGCACTGCAACCACCGTTTCTAGCGAAGCGAGGAAAGCCCAGAGTCGTACATTCGCCTACTGGCCAGTGTCTTATACAGGTCCACGACGCCAGGTTCTCGGTGACGCCGGGAAAAAGAACACAGCGCAACATTGAAGGTGAATATAAGGCAGCCAGAAACACTTTGCGTTGAATAATCGATTTTAGTTTGACACTGCTCAAAATAGAAGGTCCTGTGTGGACCGAAAGGAAAAGGACAGACGTGTCCTATGTAATATGCTCGCCGTGTAAGACGAAACAACCTGCCCTGTGGGGGCTGTTTCGCACATAAGTAGGGTTGGTAGCCGTATATCTCACGCTCGCCTGCGTAAGACGGATTAACACGCCTGGGAGGCTAATCCGCAGCATAATCCGCAGCATAAAAACAAAGGTTGGTAGCCACGCTCGCTGTGTAAGACGGATTAAAATAAAGGTTGGTAGCCAGAGAAGCGGGTGTCAATAAAATAGGATTTTCTCTAAGCGCGCTAACTGTTTGCTGAATGTTTGTGAGGAGTAAGTGCTTCATTGAATAGGAGCTCTAGGCTCCTGCACTACTCCTATTGTTTCCTGTGAGTACTGGATGGTGAGAAAGAGAAAGGTTGCGCTTCAACGCGTAAAATTAAGTCCGCCTGAATTTAGTTCAGGGTAGAAGGCTGACTTAATAACCTCCTCTGACTCTAGTACCAGAACGTCTCACAGTGTGTGCTGGCAGTATTAATAAATAAAAGCAAACAAGGTGTAATGTTTAAAGCATGGAAAGAGGAATGAAGTGGAATAAACAAAAGGTTAAATTAAATTAGAGCTTAGTTAATGTATTCAAATTGATAATAGAAGGATAGCACTGGTAAACTGGTATTAATAATGAAATTAGTTGGCAGGACGACCATGGCCAGAATGAATAGAATGAAAGAAATACATAACTCACACAACACATATAAATGAAATAGAGAGATGCATAAGGTATATTAAGGTTGTGTCATTGTTCAGCCAGGAAGTGTGTGAAAAGAAAATGTCTCCAGCTTGGAGAGGGTGAGACTGCAGCTCATCCTCAGCCCTTGGTGGACACAAATAAAATATAATAAATATTGTAAATACTATTGCATAATGACATTAAATGAAATAATATTAAATGAAGAGGCACCTCGTCAGTTGTGATGTGAGGTGGATAATGTTAAAAGTAGTCTGCATCAAGCTTAAGGTTTGCTCAAATTCAGTATAATACATATGAGATGAAGAAAATAAGGAAAATAACTACACTAATCAGGTGCATAGAGACACCTGACCTGCTTGTAAACCTGTCATCTTAGATGAGACTTTGTTAAGATGAGAGCAAACCTATACTAACAACTAATAAGCCAAACCCTGTATACAACAGCTAAAGCTACAGGTTGAGAAGCTGAATAATGAATTAAATATGTGGACACTACCAAGCTGATGAGCAAGTTACACATTTTTATTTTATTTGTTTTTTAGAGCAGAAGCTGCATATTAAAGCTCGAACATGCAGCTGTCTGTGAACCCAGTTTTCACCCCACACCCTGATCTGTTTTTAACAGCAGCTTTTTGCATCCTGTCTCATGTGTGTAAAGCGTTCATGCCATCAGCAGTGTTTTGTTTGTTTCTTGATGTTGCTTGAGTGAGAATACTGTGACTTCTGAAACAGCTCTCTTCATGCACTTCATGCTTGATGATGATAATTCAGAGCCAGCTGAGAGCGATGCTTTGTTTTAAGTGACAAAGCAGAAAAGTTAAACTTAGTTTGGTTTTGTTGTTTGTTTTTTAATACGAGAGAATGGTAATGGATAAGAAGTGATATTTTGTTTAAGTGTTGAAGAAAGCTAAATACTGCAACATACGTTTAGTGCATGATCTGCGAGCATAAATGAAATCATCTTATTTATCTTAAATAAACTCCAATCATGGAGACCTGAAGTCACATGCTTAGGCACACCCTCTCAGGTGAAGGCAGAAAGCTACACAAACAAAGAAGAGAAGCCATACAAAATGCGCCACAGCCACAAAACTAAGCATTCACATTTTTCTGACTCTTGTGAGCCTGAGTTATGACCTTGGCTCCCTGTTTTTCTGCCTCCACCAAAGGTGGGGGTGACGCTCCGTGGCATGTGCTCTGTTCTTTTTACTATCACAAAGGAAAAAGGAGGCCCCTACTCTTGAACACAATACTCTTTCATAACTCAGCGTTATGAATGTCATGAAACAGTGTAACTCACTCACGGTAAATCAGCAGTATAGGATAATACAAACCTATCTAATAGATCTGGTGATTTTCACATTCTTTCATTGGGAGGTGTGATGCAAACTGACACTAATATGATTAAACAAGAAGTATGATGTGGCCTACAGCAGTATCATGATTCGCTCATTTTGTTTACAGGTATAATGTGATATAATCTCACAACTACTACAGCACATTTGCCTTCTTAGCACAAGCGAGGGCGAAGGGCGAAGGGCAACTGTTAGAGAAATGCCTTGTTTGAGAAAAGTTAAAATTAACCTGCCGACAAACGCAATGAAAAAAGCTTACACTCATGAACACGTGAAGATTTCCAGCAAGGTTAAAGCAGCAAAAAAAAATTAATATACACCTGTTGTTAAATGATGAAGTTTATCTATTACTAACAAATAAACCCTCTGGGTTGCAGGACAACAATTAAACTTCAAAAGAAAAAGAGACTGGTATGACCAACCAGTGATAAACAACAATTTTAGTGGTTAAGAGTCAAATTGTGAGACGGAAGGAAAATTCCTTTTTGTGCTTTTAAACATGATCTTAAGAATTTAAATATCTACCTGTGTTGTCCTGTCAACTTGGTGGGTTATCAGTTGATTACATCGTGAGAGGAAAAAGAAGAAAAAGGGGAAGGCTGACACAGGGCCTGCCCGGTGTTTCTCCCCTCTCTTTGTATCACAGCCAGCACAACATATTTTCCTGTTCGTACACTTCTGTTGTTTTTGTTTTGTTTTGTTTTTTCTTCTCTTTATGTTTAATTACAGGCTGCTTTGCTGGCCCTGAAAGCCGAGGCTGACCTGGACTCCTGCTCTCCCTGTACCACCTTCGACGTGACCCTGACCAAATGCTGCAGCAGCTGGACTTACAAAAACAATTTCCTGAAATGTCAACAGGGCTGCAGAAAAGCGATCTTATGCAGCGGAGACGGAGAGCGTTAAAACCAAGGCCCGTTTCACTACACGGGGGAAATTCCCAGACAGCTTCAGCTGACAGAGCTGTGACGAGACGCCTGCCAAGCCGACACTTATGACAAGTAAGGCGAGCAAAAGAATGCTGACCTAACATTCTGCATTAACACTGTGCAGGACAGGGATGGACAACACGGCAGCAAAAAGGGCGTGCCAGAGACAGGAGGAGCAACTGAGGTCGAATGGACAAAACACAGAAGAAGATGCAGTTTTCACCTGCGGTGAGCATGGACACTGGAGAAAAGGACTGTCCCATTGGGCCAGAACCAGGACAAACTGAACTTTGAACAGCAGCAATGTGGCAAGCGGACTGAAAGGAGGAGGGCAGACCCCAGGGCACGCTTCAGGCTGTGGTTTACCCAGAACACCAGAACAGGAAAGTGATGAACACACACACATCTACATACACCGATTCAGAATGAAGTGAAACACACACATAACACATGTGCACTCGTTGATAGAGGAGAAATGGCACACCACACGCTTATGCATGAAGAATGCTTGCTCGCAAATGCTTATGCTGATATGCAAAATGCTGCACACAACATCCCATACATATTTTTATGAGAAGCAATTGATTACTTAAATGTGTTTTATGTCACCCAGAGGATATTTATGTAGATTTAAGGAACAAGGTCTAAATTGTCTGGTTATGAAAACAATGTCTGTGCGTGAGGTCTGTTTATGGCTCAAGGTCTTGATTGAATTGTCTATTGTGCTACACACTTCGTAATGAAGTAATATCAAAGTCTCTGAAGCACTGGGCTTCAGTTTAAAACATCACTTCTCATATCACCGCAGAGTACCTATTACAAGTGAACCGATAGACAAATCCATAAGAGAAAACACTAGCAGAATGGATGACAAAACTGTTAGAAATAAAGAAATAGTTTTGACATCAACTGCAGATGATTCTCTTCCAGTCTCTTCCAGGTTGAAACCAGGAGATTGGGTCCTGATAAAGTGCTCCAGAGGAAAAAGCGGAGCTCCCGAGGTGGGAAGGACCCTACCAGTCCTCTGGCCACACCAACAGCCTGCAAAATTGCTGAACGACCTTCCTGGATTCATCAGAGCCACTGTAGAAAGTGAGTGACAGCCCATAGACACTAAGACGCAGCACCCCTGCCTGTAGTGATCTGGGAGGTGGAGAGAGGGCTGTTTGGGTAATCCGCCC
This sequence comes from Oreochromis niloticus, assembly GCF_001858045.2. NCBI lineage: Eukaryota > Metazoa > Chordata > Actinopteri > Cichliformes > Cichlidae > Oreochromis > Oreochromis niloticus. Next base: position 8,963 of record NW_020329175.1, on the reverse strand, counting down.
TTGTTCTTCTCGCCCCTAGTCTACTCACCACAGGACAGGTGTGTTCGGTCATCATGAAGACCTACTCGTTCTAATGGCCAGTGTCACAATTCTGTTGGGACTGCTGTTATGATTCCACAAGAAGAACACAGCACCACCTGAGGCAAGACTGACACATGACCAATACATCCAGACGACAGACACAAGATCACAACCACATGGATGAACAATGCCTGGTACCGTATGTGTGCACTCCACAAGAGACAGAAACTATTACATCTGTTCGCACATGCCTCTTAATGCAAAACACCTGATAATTGCATTCCACCAACTTGTCTGACACACTGAAACGCTACGTCAGCTCAGACGAGTACGCAGCAAGATTACACGCAAAACACGCGGACTGGCTCACATGGCTGCTTAGCGGGTCATGGAAGTCATTACTCACAAAAGGACTAACATTCGTTGGAATGCTCCTTATGTTACTTTGCTTATTTCCACATGTGTACTGCCTTGTATTCGGAGTATGATAGCAAATGTTACTGTAAGAGTGCAAGCTTACATTGCATTATCTCAAGTTGAACAAGCTCGAGAAAAGGTACAAGTTGAAGAAGATGATTTCTAAGCACTAAACTGTGTAAACCCACTAAAGTTCATCATGTACGTTTTCACAAAATGATACTCTAGTTGAAAATGCTTCTGCAAGTGACTAGTAGTTGAAGTACATAATATATATGAACAACAGCAGGGAATGTTAAGGGATTTTGTGATTTTATGATGTTTTTCCTTTTTGATACATCTTCCTTTTTAATGTTTCATTTACTCAGTTCTCCTTATAATGCTCCATTTGCTCGTTTACTCACATGCTCCTGTTGAGAAAGGCTTGGAAGCACATAGTGTTCACATATCTTTATGTTTTGTCTTTGCTTCTTCTCACACACATACACATGAGCCCCGCAGTATTCGCTGACTCCTGTGAAAGTCTCTTGCAGACACCTTGGAAACAGGACCCAACTGGCTTCTGTTTTCCTCGAGATAGAAACTACACACACACACACACATATACACTGTGTCCATACACGCCCAGATTGTCTGCTACAGCCTGACAAAACAGGGAATGCTACGATGTATAAATAAAGCTGACTACAAAGCCTCGGAGTGGGTATCACCGATCACTCACCCGTGCGCACGTAGTTCTCTGAACAAAACTCTGACTGTTCTGTATTCTTTCATGTTTAAAAATGTCTTGCCACTGACAAGCACTGTAACGAAAAATAATTTCCCCTAGGGATCAATAAGTATTCTGATTCTGATTCTGAATAGATATAAACTAGCAGCCACCAGGAAGCAGACAAATGACTTATTACAGATCTTCCTTATTGAAATTATGCATAAGCTTAATTTTCTATGCCATCAGAATGTATCTGAATTATAGTTTTAACTTTAACCTTTGTATTAAAAGTTGGATGTCTGCATAACTGAAGAGTATGTCTGGTCTGTATCATCTCAAAACTGTGACGATACAGTTTATTCCGAGTTATATACTTTGTGACAGTTGTTGTGGACGTTTCCATTAATAAAGCCTACAGACAACGGTAGGATGTAGCTAACATCCTTTCATCAAACAGCAAAACCTACTTGGTGAGAGCAGCCATCGTGGGTTAACCCAAGGCAGAGTCTCTGCTGACCCACACAGCCTTGGGTTAAACACCTTCTACAGAACCAAAAGGCAGTACACAGCTGTTTTCACACCTTTGGTCTTCCCCCAGAGAAAGTTCACACTCCCTTGCTTCCTCTTACAGTGGAGAAGACAAAAGATTACTCTTCCTGTGTGAACGCTGCTTCCAACTTCCTGAGATACCTTATGTTAGCGGCATGAATGTGTGAGACATTGAGGCATGCTAAAATCCCGTGGCACCAAGTATTGTACAATAAAATAATGTGAATAATACATAAATATAAATAAAAGATATTCCTTTACACAGTATAGGTACTAATACTCCACAGGCCGTAACACTGTAATATAAATAAAATGATAAATGATCATTTTAAATGATAAAAATGATAATCAAATAATAAGAAAAAGCAAAGTGAAAAATAAATGTTATCCACATTATCTAAATTAAAAATGATGTTTATCTTTTGATAATGTAACACAGCCTTTGTCCCAACCAGGACTGAACCTGCGCTCAGACGGTGCGATTTGATTGGCTGATTCTCCGTTACACCCATATGCGATGGGCCCTTATCAGATGAAAGTACAAACTATCAGAACCCCCTCCTTGCACTGGTTGCATAAATTTCAGGTGGCATTTTTAAAAACATGCCATGACATACACACAGCTGCTATAATCGCAAAGAGGGGTCAAATGTCAATTATCGTTATAGGTTCTTGCTATATGTTATGTCGTAAGGGCCTAAGTTCCCTTACGACAGCTAGAGCTGGAAACAAGACCTCAAGCAATCCTAAGGCTATTAGCACGGCTAGCATTTTAAAAACATTTGTTAAATGTCATTGCTAGCATATAGCTGTATTACAGCATGGTAAGTAGCGAGAACGCTAAGTTTTTGTTACCTTTGAAAAGAAAAATGTGAAGACGTAATATTAGCATATGCTAATGTTATTCACTCAAGCAAACATCTCAGGTACTGACTTGCTGCTTTCTAATATCTGTGTTTATTTCTGGATAGACCTACATGGTTATTAGACATCCCACATAAAGGGTAACAAAGGCAGTAACTATAATGACCATAACTTTACTGTAAATTACATTGCCATGGGCTCAATTCATATAGTTCTATCACGTGCACACGCATGTTAGCAACCGTAACCACGGCCCGCTGTAGGTATATGATGCTGCACAAGGTTCCAGTCGTCCCTTTACACTTGCTCTTGGACTTGTCTTGACCTGCTCCAAGCTCAGCTTGTGGATAGATAACGTTTGGAGAATATTTCTACAGAAAGCGGATTTTACTAGAAAGCGACAACAACTACTGCATCTTTGGATCTTTTGTACTCATGTTTCATCATAACAGCAAAGCTTGAAGATGGCTCGTCGTGGACCCCGACTCGTTGACAGTCACCTGGTACAAATTTCAAAATTTCTTCAATTATTTTAAGAGTCACTAGATGACTGTAATAATTTAACAAGTTCCAGTGTGAATATCAGTTTTAATGTCATCAAATAAGTGTATTCCAAGACTTTTCCCGGTAAATTGCTTGTATGCTTTAAATTTTCCAGGAGAGGTGTAGAATTTATTACCGACTGGTGTATGAATGTGAAAAAAGGTGTTACTTTGATTTAAAGCCTTCAAATTTGACACTTTTTTCAAATGAAATGGTTAAAATTAGCTTAACATTCTTAAAAAAGCCCCCTACCCCAAATATACATATATGTGTATATCGGTTTCTATGGTAACAGCAACGTTAGACCATATGTAAACATACCAGATCCCTGTAGGTCCTAACATCATTTTCTTCTCTGGATCAAGGCTTCACTTAAATAAACTATAACTTTTTCCCAGCTACATAATGCGATTAGTTAGTTATAAATCAGGGGTCGGCAACCCTAGGCACGCGCCACCGTTGGCACGCGAAGGGTTAACTGATAGCACGCACGACCATAGCTGGACTGGCCATCGGGCATAAGGGCATTTGCTCGGTGGCCCGATCATTATTATTATTATTATTATTTTGGTGGTGGACTGACCAGAAGCTGGTCGGTGTGTAAAAATAACTCAGTTGTTTGGTGGTGGCTATGGCGGAGCTTCCACAGATTCAGTAAATTAACAAGTGGTGGAGGCCAGCAGGTGGATGAGGGAAGGGGAGGCAGGAGAAGGAGAGACCCGAGGCAGCCGCCGGTCGGAGCGTCAGGTGAACTGAACTTCAGGTAAGAAGTTAATGACCTGCAGTCTATCTGGGTCAGATATAAACCAAGTTTAGGTGGAGTTTATTTTCGTTGTGCTGACTTTTTACAGTCAGTTACAATAACTCGTACTGCGTACTAGCTAGCATGACGGAATTTATATACTGCTGGGCGGGTGCTATGATTTTATTGATAGTGAACTTTATTTTATTCATAAGGTTAGTTAGTAGAGTTGCCAACCCTCCCGTACAAACGGAATCGTCCCGCCTTCAGAGAAATTATTACCCGTTTCGTGTTGAGCTGAGAAGGAACACAGTTTGTCCCGTACTTCAGCCAGGATGGAAAAAGACACAAAGCTGGAGTTATTGTGTCTTTGCTGCACAGCTGCATCTTCTTCTCCTCTCATTCTCTCCCTCTCTCTCCTGTTGCTACTTCAATCGTGAAACTGATCAATGATCAGCTGATCAGCTTTTCTCTCTTGTTTGTTTATCGCTCACTTTGCGCCAGAAAGAGGAAACTGCCGGATGTCGCACTAAACAACAGCAGCACGTTTAAGCTTGGTCAGCTGTTGTTAGAATGTATTTAATATTAATATCTAGTATCAGCTGATGTTTGCTGGAGCCACAGCTGTAAAAACTGCTGGTCATGATATCGGTTTGTATATCTGGTGAGAGGGAAACATGAAGATGAAACCAGGAGATGTCCTTACTAAATCATCAGAGCTGAACAGGTGATGGAGAAACAGGTTTACCTTTTAGGTGACATGAATGAGTTGAAGGGAAGTTATGAACTGTTTCTGAGAGACAAATACACCAGGATCCTTTTCTACGTAGCTGACAGCTGGTAACTGTGCAGGTCTAGCAAAGTTTTGCCAGGGGGCCAGGTAGGGCATTAACAGGGAAAGGGGGGCACAAAGAAATACTTTCTTATTCTCATTTAAAATGTCTGGCTGTTATTAAATAATTATCTAAAGCTTACAACCAAAGTTTTTATCTGACGTAAAATGAATAGAAATCATACATTTACCAACAGACAGTGTACATCACTGTCACAACAGCGTTTGTTTTCATTCAAAGGCTTTATGGCTTTAATATCTGGGGGGCCGGTCTTTAGTCCAAATGCATCCATAGACTCGAGACACAATGCATTTTTGGGACTTTCAGGTGTATGGACCAATGTTTTATTTTCTGATCAAACCAGAAATCTTTAATGAGCAGCTAGATTTGTCTGGCATTAACTGGCTGAGTTAATGCCAGTTAATGCGACATCGAAGCAGCTGGAATCTACAGCTGTGCATGTTCATGGAGCTTGCATTTTCACCTGCTGGACATCACTACCTGACAAGTTTAACTGTCTTCAGAACATTGCAGAGGCCTTATTGACAGTATTTGGCTCTACATATCTGTGTGAGCAGATTTTCTCTCACATGAGTGTCCTCAGGTAGCTGTCTGAATGTTGGACACTCGGAGACCTGTGTCTCTGAGTGGGAGACCAGAGATCACATTAACATGTGTGTCTCTGTATTAACAAACATACCATATTGGCCCAGTTTATTTTTCTTATCATTGTTGTGAGGAGACCATAAATAGCATTTGTATTTTCTGTTGTACAGTTCATTTGCCGTTATGGAGTTCTTGTTATGAATAAAAAGTGTCTTTCTTTTGTTTCAAAATAGCTGATAACTATTCGCTGATAGCTGCCAACATTTGCAAACAAATATACTTCTATAAAGTGGTTCTATATAATGTGTAACTGTTAATATAGAGCGTTATTAAATTTATTGCTAATGCAATCATATGGCACACTGACTTCTGAGGAAATTTTAAATGGCACTCGCCATCAAAAAGGTTGCCTACCCCTGTTATAAATTATAAGTAGTTATAAATTTACTGTAGAATATTTATATAATAAGGTATTCATGCCCAGTTCTTTCCAAATCAATACCTATTATCCATTACCTACTCGAACGCAGTGTTTGCATAAAGGTTTAAAAAGAACAAATAAACAAAATGGACGTATACAAAATACAATACTGTTACCTTAACAGGGTAGTGTGCACAGAGTGAGCTGCCTTGGCAGAGATTTGGTGCTCTTTTTTTAAAAATGGATGCTTCACTTAATGATTGTGGACATAGTTGACATCTTGTTTTCTTCTCACATGAACAAGTAAAGTGTCATTCAGTCTGATATAAATGTAGCCTGTAGCTTTAGCACTGGGTGTTTACTACATTCCTAATGTTATTTTAAACTTGTTTCCTTACAGGCTGTCTTGACTACATTGTTGAACGTCCCGAGAACGAGGCCTTGATGACACTCTCCTGAGCGCCATCTCTTCTGATGAAGCATGGGACACTGAAACCGAGCGCGTCAATAAAGGTGAGTACATCGCCCTCTCCCCCTCCCCCTCTTCTCATGGAGAACTGGATGCTGATGTGTGTCAGTGAAGTGGAAGGTGAGTACCCCCCACCTCCCTTTCTTGCACTGAGGTCTGCTTATTGTAAATATCTTGTGCTTGTTTTACACCTTTTAATGTTAAAGTTGACCTTTGACCTTTTCAGTGTTGGAAATACACTTTCTTGCACTGAGGTCTGCTTATTGCAAATATACTGTACTTGTTTTTACACCTTTAAAGTTGACCTTTGACCTTTTTAGTGTTGGAAAGACACTTTCTTGCACTGAGGTCTGCTTATTGTAAATATCCTGTACTTGTTTTTACACCTTTAAACTTGACCTTTAACCTTTTCAGTGTTGGAAAGACACTTTCTTGCACTGAGGTCTGCTTATTGCAAATATCCTGTACTTGTTTTTACACCTTTAAAGTTGACCTTTGACCTTTTCAGTGTTGGAAAGACACTTTCTTGCACTGAGGTCTGCTTATTGTAAATATACTGTACTTGTTTTTACACCTTTAAAGTTGACCTTTGACCTTTTCAGTGTTGAAAGACTTTCTTGCACTGAGTTCTGCTTATTGTAAATATCCTGTACTTCTTTTACACCTTTAAAGTTGACCTTTGACCTTTTCAGTGTTGGAAAGACACTTTCTTGCACTGAGTTCTGCTTATTGTAAATATCGTGTACTTCTTTTTACACCTTTAAAGTTGACCTTTGACCTTTTTAGTGTTGGAAAGACACTTACTTGCACTGAGGTCTGCTTATTGTAAATATCCTGTACTTGTTTTTACACCTTTAAAGTTGACCTTTGACCTTTTTAGTGTTGGAAATACACTTTCTTGCACTGAGGTCTGCTTATTGCAAATATCCTGTACTTGTTTTTACACCTTTAAGTTGACCTTTGACCTTTTTAGTGTTGGAAATACACTTTCTTGCACTGAGTCTGCTTATTGCAATATCCTGTACTTGTTTTTACACCTTTAAAGTTGACCTTTGACCTTTTTAGTGTTGGAAAGACACTTTCTTGCACTGAGGTCTGCTTATTGTAAATATCCTGTACTTGTTTTTACACCTTTTAATGTTAAAATTGACCTTTGACCTTTTCAGTGTTAGAATTACACTTTCTTGCACTGAGGTCTGCTCATTGTAAATATCCTGTACTTGTTTTTACACCTTTAAACTTGACCTTTGACTTTTCAGTGTTGGAAAGACACTTTCTTGCACTGAGTTCTGCTATTGTAATATCCTGTACTTGTTTTTAACCTTTAAAGTTGACCTTTGACCTTTTCAGTGTTGGAAATACACTTTCTTGCACTGAGGTCTGCTTATTGTAAATATCCTGTACTTGTTTTTACACCTTTAAAGTTGACCTTTGACCTTTCAGTGTTGGAAAGACACTTTCTTGCACTGAGTTCTGCTTATTGTAAATATCCTGTATCTTTTTACACCTTTAAGTTGACCTTTGACCTTTTTCAGTGTTGGAAAGACACTTTCTTGCACTGAGTTCTGCTTATTGTAAATATCCTGTACTTCTTTTTACACCTTTAAGTTGACCTTTGACCTTTTAGTGTTGGAAAGACACTTTCTTGCACTGAGTTCTGCTTATTGTAAATATCCTGTACTTTTTTACACCTTTAAGTTGACCTTTGACCTTTTCAGTGTTGGAAAGACACTTTCTTGCACTGAGTCTGCTTATTGTAAATATCTGTACTTGTTTGACCACCTTTTAATGTAGTTGACCTTTGACCTTTTCAGTGTTGGAAAGACACTTTCTTGCACTGAGGTCTGCTTATTGTAAATATCTTGTAATTGTTTGACCACCTTTTAATGTTAAAGTTCACCTTTGACCTTTTCAGTGTTGGAAAGACACTTTCTTGCACTGAGGTCTGCTTATTGTAAATATCCTGTACTTGTTTTTACACCTTTTAATGTTAAAATTGACCTTTGACCTTTTCAGTGTTAGAATTACACTTTCTTGCACTGAGGTCTGCTTATTGCAAATATCCTGTACTTTTTTTTACACCTTTAAACTTGACCTTTAACCTTTTCAGTGTTGGAAAGACACTTTCTTGCACTGAGGTCTGCTTATTGCAAATCCTGTACTTGTTTTACACCTTAAAGTTGACCTTTGACCTTTTCAGTGTTGGAAAGACACTTTCTTGCACTGAGGTCTGCTTATTGTAAATATCCTGTACTTGTTTTTACACCTTTAAAGTTGACCTTTGACCTTTTCAGTGTTAGAATTACACTTTCTTGCACTGAGTTCTGCTTATTGTAAATATCCTGTACTTCTTTTTACACCTTTAAAGTTGACCTTTGACCTTTTCAGTGTTGGAAAGACACTTTCTTGCACTGAGTTCTGCTTATTGTAAATATCCTGTACTTCTTTTTACACCTTTAAAGTTGACCTTTGACCTTTTTAGTGTTGGAAAGACACTTTCTTGCACTGAGGTCTGCTTATTGTAAATATACTGTACTTGTTTTTACACCTTTAAAGTTGACCTTTGACCTTTTTAGTGTTGGAAAGACACTTACTTGCACTGAGGTCTGCTTATTGCAAATATCCTGTACTTGTTTTTACACCTTTAAAGTTGTCCTTTGACCTTTTTAGTGTTGGAAAGACACTTTCTTGCACTGAGGTCTGCTTATTGTAAATATCCTGTACTGGTTTTTACACCTTTAAAGTTGACCTTTGACCTTTTAGTGTGGAAAGACACTTTCTTGCAC
>NW_020329174.1:0-13804 GCF_001858045.2 Oreochromis niloticus | reverse complement strand
TAATCCGCAGCATAATCCGCAGCATAAAAACAAAAGGTTGGTAGCCACGCTCGCCTGTGTAAGACGGATTAAAAATAAAGGTTGGTAGCCAGAGAAGCGAGAGTGTCAAATAAAATAGGATTTCTCTAAGCGCGCTAACTGTTTGCTGAATGTTTTGAGGAGTAAGTGCTTCATTGAATAGGAGCTCTAGCTCCTGCACTACTCCTATTGTTTTCTGTGAGTACTGGATGGTGAGAAAGAGAAAAGGTTGCGCTTCAACGCGTTAAAATTAAGTCCGCCCTGAATTTAGTTCAGGTAGAAGGCGACTTAATAACCTCCTCTGACTCTAGTACCAGAACGTCTCACAGTGTGTGCTGGAGTATTAATAAATAAAAGCAAAACAAGGTGTAATGTTTAAAGCATGGAAAGAGGAATGAAGTGGAATAAACAAAAGGTTAAATTAATGAGCTTAGTTAATGTATTCAATTGATAATAGAAGGATAGCAACTGGTAAACTGGTATTAATAATGAAATATAGTTGGCAGGACGACCATGCCAGAATGAATAGAATGAAAGAAATACATAACTCACACAAACACATATTAAATGAAAGAGAGATGCATAAGGTATAAAGGTTGTGTCATTGTTCAGCCAAGAAAGTGTGTGAAAAGGAAAATGTCTCCAGCTTGGGAAGGGTGAGACTGCAGCTCATCCTCAGCCCTTGGTGGACACAAATAAAAATAAATAATATTGTAATATACTATTGCATAATACATTAATAATGAAATAATATTAATAAAGAGGCACCTCAGTCAGTTGTGATGTGAGGTGGATATTGTTAAAAGTAGTCTTGCATCAAGCTTAAGGTTGCTCAAACTTCAGTATAATGACATATGAGATGAAGAAAATAAGGAAATAATACACTAATCAGGTGCATAGAGACACCTGACCTGCTTGTAACCTGTCATCTTAGATGAGACTTTGTTAATATGAAGAGCAACCTATACTAACAACTAATAAGCCAAACCTGTATACAACAGCTAAGCTACAGGTTGAGAAGCTGAATAAAATGAATTAATATGGGACACTACCAAGCTGATGAGCAAGTTACACATTTTTATTTTTATTTGTTTTTAGAGCAGAAGCTGCATATTAAAGCTCGAACATGCAGCTGTCTGTGACCAGTTTTCACCCTCACACCCCTGATCTGTTTTTAAGCAGCTTTTTGCATCCTGTCTCATGTGTGTAAAGCGTTCATGCCATCACAGCTTGTTTTTGTTTGTTTCTTGATGTTGCTTGAGTGAGAATACTGTGACTTCTGAAACAGCTCTCTTCATGCAACTCATGCTTGATGATGATAATTTCAGAGCCAGCTGAGAGCGATGCTTTGTTTTAAGTGACAAAGCAGAAAAGTTAAACTTAGTTTTGTTTTTGTTTGTTTGTTTTTAATACGAAGATGGTAATGGATAAAAGTGATATTTTGTTTAAGTTTGAAGAAAGCTAAATACTGCAACATACGTTTAGTGCATGATCTGCGAGCAATAAAAATCATCTTATTTATCTTTAAATAAACTCCAATCATGGAGACCTGAAGTCACATGCTTAGGGCACACCCTCTCAGGTGAAGGCAGAAAGCTACACAACAAAAGAAGAGAAGCCATACAAAATGCGCCACAGCCACAAAACTAAGCATTCACATTTTTCTGACTCTTTGTGAGCCTGAGTTATGACCTTGGCTCCCTGTTTTTCTGCCTCCACCAAAGGTGGGGTGACGCTCCCGTGGCATGTGCTCTGTTCTTTTTACTATCACAAAGGAAAAAGGGAGGCCCCTACTCTCTGAACACAATACTCTTTTCATAACTCAGCGTTATGAAATGTCATGAACAGTGTAACTCACTCACGGTAAATCAGCAGTATAGGATAATACAAACCTATCTAATAGATCTGGTGATTTTCACATTCTTTCAATTGGGAGGTGTGATGCAAACTGACACTAAATACTGATTAAACAAGAAGTATGATGTGGCCTACAGCAGTATCATGATTCGCTCATTTTGTTTACAGGTATAATGTGATATAATCTCACAACTACTACAAGCACATTTGCCTTTCTTAGCACAAGCGAGGGCGAAGGCGAAGGGCAACTGTTAGAGAAATGCCTTGTTTGAGAAAAAGTTAAAATTAACCTGCCGACAAACGCAATGAAAAAACAGCTTACACTCATGAACACGTGAAGATTTTCCAGCAAGGTTAAAGCAGCAAAAAAAAATTAATATACACCTGTTGTTAAATGATGAAGTTTATCTATTACTAACAAATAAACCCTCTGGGTTGCAGGACAACAATTAAACTTCAAAAAGAAAATAAAGAGACTGGTATGACCAACCAGTGATTAAACAACAATTTTAGTGGTTAAGAGTCAAATTGTGAGACGGAAGGAAAATTCCTTTTTGTGCTTTTAAACATGATCTTAAGAATTTAAATATCTACCTGTGTTGTCCTGTCAACTTGGTGGGTTATCAGTTGATTACATCGTGAGAGGAAAAGAAGAAAAAGGGGAAGGCTGACACAGGGCCTGCCCGGTGTTTCTCCCCTCTCTTTGTATCACAGCCAGCACAACATAATTTCCTGTTCGTACACTTCTGTTTGTTTTTGTTTTGTTTTGTTTTTTCTTCTCTTTATGTTTAATTACAGGCTGCTTTGCTGGCCCTGAAAGCCGAGGCTGACCTGGACTCCTGCTCTCCCTGTACCACCTTCGACGTGACCCTGACCAAATGCTGCAGCAGCTGGACTTACAAAAACAATTTCCTGAAAATGTCAACAGGGCTGCAGAAAAGCGATCTTATGCAGCGGAGACGGAGAGCGTTAAAACCAAGGCCCGTTTCACTACACGGGGGAAATTCCCAGACAGCTTCAGCTGACAGAGCTGTGACGAGACGCCTGCCAAGCCGACAACTTATGACAAGTAAGGCCGAGCAAAAGAATGCTGACCTTAACAATTCTGCATTAACACTGTGCAGGACAGGGATGGACCAACACGGCAGCAAAAAGGGCGTGCCAGAGACAGGAGGAGCAACTGAGGTCGAATGGACAAAACACAGAAGAAGATGCAGTTTTCACCTGCGGTGAGCATGGACACTGGAGAAAAGGACTGTCCCAATTGGGGCCAGAACCAGGACAAACTGAACTTTGAACAGCAGCAATGGTGGCAAGCGGACTGAAAAGGAGGAGGGCAGGACCCCAGGGCACGCTTCAGGCTGTGGTTTACCCAGAACACCAGAACAGGAAAGTGATGAACACACACACATCTACATACACCGATTCAGAATGAAGTGAAACACACACATGAACACATGTGCACTCGTTGATAGAGGGAGAAATGGCACACACACACGCTTATGCAATGAAGAATGCTTTGCTCGCAAATGCTTATGCTGATATGCAAAATGCTGCACACAAACATCCCAATACATAATTTTATGAGAAGCAATTGATTACTTAAAATGTGTTTTATGTCACCCAGAGGATATTTATGTAGATTTAAGGAACAAGGTCTAAAATTGTCTGGTTATGAAAACAATGTCTGTGCGTGAGGTCTGTTTATGGCTCAAGGTCTTGATTGAATTGTCTATTGTGCTACACACTTCGTAAATGAAGTAATATCAAAGTCTCTGAAGCACTGGGCTTCAGTTAAAACATCACTTCTCATATCACCCGCAGAGTACCTATTACAAGTGAACCGATAGACAAATCCATAAGAGAAACAACACTAGCAGAATGGATGACAAAACTGTTAGAAAATAAAGAAATAGTTTTGAACAATCAACTGCCAGATGATTCTCTTCCAGTCTCTTCCAGGTTGAAACCAGGAGATTGGATCCTGATAAAAGTGCTCCAGAGGAAAAGCGGAGCTCCCCGAGGTGGGAAGGACCCTACCAAGTCCTCCTGGCCACACCAACAGCCTGCAAAATTGCTGAACGACCTTCCTGGATTCATCAGAGCCACTGTAAGAAAGTGAGTGACAGCCCATAGACACTAGACGCCAGCACCCCTGCCTGTTAGTGATCTGGGAGGTGGAGAGAGGGCTGTTTGGGTAAATCCCGCCCTTGTTCTTCTCGCCCCTAGTCTACTCACTCACAGGACCAGGTGTGTTCGGTCATCATGAAGACCCTACTCGTTCTAATGGCCAGTGTCACAATTCTGTTGGGACTGCTGTTACTGATTCCACAAGAAGAACAACAGCACCACCTGGAGGCAAGACTGACACATGACACAATACATCCAGACGACATGACACAAGATCACAACCACCCATGGATGAACAATGCCTGGTACCGTTATGTGTGCAACTCCACAAGAGACAGAAACTATTACATCTGTTCGCACATGCCTCTTAATGCAAAACACCTGATAATGTGCATTCCACCAACTTGTCTGACACACTGAACACGCTACGTCAGCTCAGACGAGTACAGCAGCAAGATTACACGCAAAACACAGCGGACTGGCTCACATGGCTGCTTAGCGGGTCATGGAAGTCATTACTCACAAAAGGACTAACATTCGTTGGAATGCTCCTTATGTTACTTTGCTTATTTTCCACATGTGTACTGCCTTGTATTCGGAGTATGATAAGCAAAATGTTTACTGTAAGAGTGCAAGCTTACATTGCATTATCTCAAGTTGAACAAGCTCGAGAAAAGGTACAAGTTGAAGAAGATGATTTCTAAGCACTAAACTGTGTAAACCCACTAAAGTTCATCATGTACGTTTTCACAAAATGATACTCTAGTTGAAAATGCTTCTGCAAGTGACTAGTAGTTGAAGTACATAAATATATATGAACAACAGCAGGGAATGTTAAGGGATTTTGTGATTTTATGATGTTTTTCCTTTTTGATACATCTTCCTTTTTAATGTTTCATTTACTCAGTTCTCCTTATAATGCTCCATTTGCTCGTTTACTCACATGCTCCTGTTGAGAAAGGCTTGGAAAGCACATAGTGTTCACATATCTTTATGTTTTGTCTTTGCTTCTTCTCACACACATACACATGAGCCCCGCAGTATTCGCTGACTCCTGTGAAAGTCTCTTGCAGACACCCTTGGAAAGGACCCAACTGGCTTCTGTTTTCCTCGAGATAGAAACTACACACACACACACATATACACTGTGTCCCATACACGCCCAGATTGTCTGCTACAGCCTGACAAAACAGGGAATGCTACGATGTATAAATAAAGCTGACTACAAAGCCTCGGATGGGTATCACCCGATCACTCACCCGTGCGCACGTAGTTCTCTGAACAAAACTCTGACTGTTTCTGTATTCTTTCAATGTTTAAAAATGTCTTGCCACTGACAAGCACTGTAACGAAAAATAATTTCCCCTAGGGATCAATAAAGTATTCTGATTCTGATTCTGAATAGATATAAACTAGCAGCCACCAGGAAGCAGACAAATGACTTATTACAGATCTTCCTTATTGAAATTATGCATAAGCTTAATTTTCTATGCCATCAGAATGTATCTGAATTATAGTTTTAACTTTAACCTTGTATTAAAAGTTGGATGTCTGCATAACTGAAGAGTATGTCTGGTCTGTATCATCTCAAAACTGTGACGATACAGTTTATTCCGAGTTATATACTTTGTGACAGTTGTTGTGGACGTTTCCATTAAATAAAGCCTACAGACAACGGTAGGATGTAGCTAACATCCTTTCATCAAAAACAGCAAAACCTACTTGGTGAGAGCAGTGAAACCCAAGGCAGAGTCTCTGCTGAACCAACACAGCCTTGGGTTTAAACACCTTCTACAGAACCAAAAGGCAGTACACAGCTGTTTTCACACCTTTGGTCTTCCCCCAGAGAAAAGTTCACACTCCCTTGCTTCCTCTTACAGTGGAGAAGACAAAAGATTAACTCTTCCTGTGTAACGCCTGCTTCCAACTTCCTGAGATACCTTATGTTAGCGGCATGAATGTGTGAGACATTGAGGCATGCTAAAATCCCGTGGCACCAAAGTATTGTACAATAAAATAATGTGAATAATACATAAATATAAAAAAGATATTCCTTTACACAGTATAGGTACATAATACTCCACAGGCCGTAACACTGTAATATAAATAAAATGATAAATGATCATTTTAAATGATAAAAATGATAATCAAATAATAAGAAAAGCAAAGTGAAAAATAAATGTTATCCACATTATCTAAATTAAAAATGATGTTTATCTTTTGATAATGTAACACAGCCTTTGTCCCAACCAGGACTGAACCTGCGCTCAGACGGTGCGATTTGATTGGCTGATTCTCCGTTACACCCATATGCGATGGGCCCTTATCAGATGAAAGTACAAAACTATCAAGAACCCCCCTCCTTGCACTGGTTGCATAAATTTCAGGTGGCATTTTTAAAAACATGCCATGACATAACACACAGCTGCTATAATCGCAAAGAGGGTCAAATGTCAATTATCGTTATAGGTTCTTGCTATATGTTATGTCGTAAGGGCCTAAGTTCCCTTACGACAGCTAGAGCTGGAAACAAGACCTCAAGCAATCCTAAGGCTAATTAGCACGGCTAGCATTTTAAAAAACATTTGTTAAATGTCATTGCTAGCATATAGCTGTATTACAGCATGGTAAGTAGCGAGAACGCTAAGTTTTTGTTACCTTGAAAAGAAAAATGTGAAGACGTAATATTAGCATATGCTAATGTTATTCACTCAAGCAAACATCTCAGGTACTGACTTGCTGCTTTCTAATATCTGTGTTTATTTCTGGATAGACCTACATGGTTATTAGACATCCCACATAAAGGGTAACAAAGGCAGTAACTATAAATGACCATAACTTTACTGTAAATTACATTGCCATGGGCTCAATTCATATAGTTCTATCACGTGCACACGCATGTTAGCAACCGTAACCACGGCCCGCTGTAGGTATATGAATGCTGCACAAGGTTCCAGTCGTCCCTTTACACTTGCTCTTGGACTTGTCTTGACCTGCTCCAAGCTCAGCTTGTGGATAGATAACGTTTGGAGAATATTTCTACAGAAAGCGGATTTTACTAGAAAGCGACAACAACTACTGCATCTTTGGATCTTTTGTACTCATGTTTCATCATAACAGCAAAGCTTGAAGATGGCTCGTCGTGGACCCGACTCGTGACAGTCACCTGGTACAAAATTTCAAAAATTTCTTCAATTATTTTAAGAGTCACTAGATGACTGTAATAATTTAACAAGTTCCAGTGTGAATATCAGTTTTAATGTCATCAAATAAGTGTATTCCAAGACTTTTCCCGGTAAATTGCTTGTATGCTTTAAATTTTCCAGGAGAGGTGTAGAATTTATTACCGACTGGTGTATGAATGTGAAAAAAGGTGTTACTTTGATTTAAAGCCTTCAATTTGACACTTTTTTCAAATGAAATGGTTAAAATTAGCTTAACATTCTTAAAAGCCCCCCTACCCCAAATATACATATATGTGTATATCGGTTTCTATGGTAACAGCAACGTTAGACCATATGTAAACATACCAGATCCCCTGTAGGTCTAACATCATTTTCTTCTCTGATCAAAGGCTTCACTTAAATAAACTATAACTTTTTCCCAGCTACATAATGCGATTAGTTAGTTATAAATCAGGGTCGGCAACCCTAGGCACGCGCCACGTTGGCACGCGAAGGGTTAACTGATAGCACGCACGACCATAGCTGGACTGGCCATCGGCATAAGGGCATTTGCTCGGTGGCCCGATCATTATTATTATTATTATTATTTTGGTGGTGGACTGACCAGAGCTGGTCGGTGTGTAAAAATAACTCAGTTGTTTGGTGGTGGCTATGGCGGAGCTTCCACAGATTCAGTAAAATTAACAAGTGGTGGAGGCCAGCAGGTGGATGAGGGAAGGGAGGCAGGAGAAGGAGAGACCCGAGGCAGCCGCCGGTCGGAGCGTCAGGTGAACTGAACTTCAGGTAAGAAGTTAATGACCTGCAGTCTATCTGGGTCAGATATAAACCAAGTTTAGGTGGAGTTTATTTTCGTTGTGCTGACTTTTTACAGTCAGTTACAATAACTCGTACTGCGTACTAGCTAGCATGACGGAATTTATATACTGCTGGGCGGGTGCTATGATTTTATTGATAGTGAACTTTATTTTATCATAAGGTTAGTTAGTAGAGTTGCCAACCCTCCCGTACAAACGGAATCGTCCCGCCTTCAGAGAAATTATTACCCGTTTCGTGTTGAGCTGAGAAGGAACACAGTTTGTCCCGTACTTCAGCCAGGATGGAAAAAGACACAAAGCTGGAGTTATTGTGTCTTTGCTGCACAGCTGCATCTTCTTCTCCTCTCATTCTCTCCCCTCTCTCTCCTGTTGCTACTTCAATCGTGAAACTGATCAATGATCAGCTGATCAGCTTTTCTCTCTTGTTTGTTTATCGCTCACTTTGCGCCAGAAAGAGGAAACTGCCGGATGTCGCACTAAACAACAGCAGCACGTTTAAGCTTGGTCAGCTGTTGTTAGAATGTATTTAATATTAATATCTAGTATCAGCTGATGTTTGCTGGAGCCACAGCTGTAAAAACTGCTGGTCATGATATCGGTTTGTATATCTGGTGAGAGGGAAACATGAAGATGAAACCAGGAGATGTCCTTACTAAATCATCAGAGCTGAACAGGTGATGGAGAAACAGGTTTACCTTTTAGGTGACATGAATGAGTTGAAGGGAAGTTATGAACTGTTTCTGAGAGACAAATAACACCAGGATCCTTTTCTACGTAGCTGACAGCTGGTAACTGTGCAGGTCTAGCAAAGTTTTGCCAGGGGGCCAGGTAGGGCATTAACAGGGAAAGGGGGGCACAAAGAAATACTTTCTTATTCTCATTTAAAATGTCTGGCTGTTATTAAATAATTATCTAAAGCTTACAACCAAAGTTTTTATCTGACGTAAAATGAATAGAAATCATACATTTACCAACAAGACAGTGTACATCACTGTCACAACAGCGTTTGTTTTCATTCAAAGGCTTTATGGCTTTAATATCTGGGGGGCCGGTCTTTAGTCCAAATGCATCCATAGACTCGAGACACAATGCATTTTTGGGACTTTCAGGTGTATGGACCAATGTTTTATTTTCTGATCAAACCAGAAATCTTTAATGAGCAGCTAGATTTGTCTGGCATTAACTGGCTGAGTTAATGCCAGTTAATGCGACATCGAAGCAGCTGGAATCTACAGCTGTGCATGTTCATGGAGCTTGCATTTTCACCTGCTGGACATCACTACCTGACAAGTTTAACTGTCTTCAGAACATTGCAGAGGCCTTATTGACAGTATTTGGCTCTACATATCTGTGTGAGCAGATTTTCTCTCACATGAGTGTCCTCAGGTAGCTGTCTGAATGTTGGACACTCGGAGACCTGTGTCTCTGAGTGGGAGACCAGAGATCACATTAACATGTGTGTCTCTGTATTAACAAACATACCATATTGGCCCAGTTTATTTTTCTTATCATTGTTGTGAGGAGACCATAAATAGCATTTGTATTTTCTGTTGTACAGTTCATTTGCCGTTATGGAGTTCTTGTTATGAATAAAAAGTGTCTTTCTTTTGTTTCAAAATAGCTGATAACTATTCGCTGATAGCTGCCAACATTTGCAAACAAATATACTTCTATAAAGTGGTTCTATATAATGTGTAACTGTTAATATAGAGCGTTATTAAATTTATTGCTAATGCAATCATATGGCACACTGACTTCTGAGGAAATTTTAAATGGCACTCGCCATCAAAAGGTTGCCTACCCTGTTATAAATTATAAGTAGTTATAAATTTACTGTAGAATATTTATATAATAAGGTATTCATGCCCAGTTCTTTCCAAATCAATACCTATTATCCATTACCTACTCGAACGCAGTGTTTGCATAAAGGTTTAAAAAGAACAAATAAACAAAATGGACGTATACAAAATACAATACTGTTACCTTAACAGGGTAGTGTGCACAGAGTGAGCTGCCTTGGCAGAGATTTGGTGCTCTTTTTTTAAAAATGGATGCTTCACTTAATGATTGTGGACATAGTTGACATCTTGTTTTCTTCTCACATGAACAAGTAAAGTGTCATTCAGTCTGATATAAATGTAGCCTGTAGCTTTAGCACTGGGTGTTTACTACATTCCTAATGTTATTTTAAACTTGTTTCCTTACAGGCTGTCTTGACTACATTGTTGAACGTCCCGAGAACGAGGCCTTGATGACACTCTCCTGAGCGCCATCTCTTCTGATGAAGCATGGGACACTGAAACCGAGCGCGTCAATAAAGGTGAGTACATCGCCCTCTCCCCTCCCCTCTTCTCATGGAGAACTGGATGCTGATGTGTGTCAGTGAAGTGGAAGGTGAGTACCCCCACCTCCCTTTCTTGCACTGAGGTCTGCTTATTGTAAATATCTTGTGCTTGTTTTTACACCTTTTAATGTTAAAGTTGACCTTTGACCTTTTCAGTGTTGGAAATACACTTTCTTGCACTGAGGTCTGCTTATTGCAAATATACTGTACTTGTTTTACACCTTTAAAGTTGACCTTTGACCTTTTTAGTGTTGGAAAGACACTTTCTTGCACTGAGGTCTGCTTATTGTAAATATCCTGTACTTGTTTTTACACCTTTAAACTTGACCTTTAACCTTTTCAGTGTTGGAAAGACACTTTCTTGCACTGAGGTCTGCTTATTGCAAATATCCTGTACTTGTTTTTACACCTTTAAAGTTGACCTTTGACCTTTTCAGTGTTGGAAAGACACTTTCTTGCACTGAGGTCTGCTTATTGTAAATATACTGTACTTGTTTTTACACCTTTAAAGTTGACCTTTGACCTTTTCAGTGTTGGAAAGAGACTTTCTTGCACTGAGTTCTGCTTATTGTAAATATCCTGTACTTCTTTTTACACCTTTAAAGTTGACCTTTGACCTTTTCAGTGTTGGAAAGACACTTTCTTGCACTGAGTTCTGCTTATTGTAAATATCCTGTACTTCTTTTTACACCTTTAAAGTTGACCTTTGACCTTTTTAGTGTTGGAAAGACACTTTCTTGCACTGAGGTCTGCTTATTGTAAATATCCTGTACTTGTTTTTACACCTTTAAAGTTGACCTTTGACCTTTTTAGTGTTGGAAATACACTTT
The DNA here is from genome assembly GCF_001858045.2 of Oreochromis niloticus. Lineage (NCBI taxonomy): Eukaryota > Metazoa > Chordata > Actinopteri > Cichliformes > Cichlidae > Oreochromis > Oreochromis niloticus. Next base: position 2,625 of record NW_020329174.1, on the reverse strand, counting down.
CTTGCACTGAGGTCTGCTTATTGCAAATATCCTGTACTTGTTTTTACACCTTTAAAGTTGACCTTTGACCTTTTTAGTGTTGGAAATACACTTTCTTGCACTGAGGTCTGCTTATTGCAAATATCCTGTACTTGTTTTTACACCTTTAAAGTTGACCTTTGACCTTTTTAGTGTTGGAAGACACTTTCTTGCACTGAGGTCTGCTTATTGTAAATATCCTGTACTTGTTTTTACACCTTTTAATGTTTGACCTTTGACCTTTTCAGTGTTGAATACACTTTCTTGCACTGAGGTCTGCTATTGTAAATATCCTGTACTTGTTTTTACACCTTTAAAGTTGACCTTTGACCTTTTCAGTGTTGGAAAGACACTTTCTTGCACTGAGTTCTGCTTATTGTAAATATCCTGTACTTGTTTTTAATCCTTTAAAGTTGACCTTTGACCTTTTCAGTGTTGGAAATACACTTTCTTGCACTGAGGTCTGCTTATTGTAAATATCCTGTACTTGTTTTTACACCTTTAAAGTTGACCTTTGACCTTTTCAGTGTTGGAAAGACACTTTCTTGCACTGAGTTCTGCTTATTGTAAATATCCTGTACTTCTTTTTACACCTTTAAAGTTCACCTTTGACCTTTTCAGTGTTGGAAAGACACTTTCTTGCACTGAGTTCTGCTTATTGTAAATATCCTGTACTTTTTTTACACCTTTAAAGTTGACCTTTGACCTTTTCAGTGTTGGAAAGACACTTTCTTGCACTGAGTTCTGCTTATTGTAAATATCCTGTACTTCTTTTTACACCTTTAAAGTTGACCTTTGACCTTTTCAGTGTTGGAAAGACACTTTCTTGCACTGAGATCTGCTTATTGTAAATATCTTGTACTTGTTTGACCACCTTTTAATGTTAAAGTTGACCTTTGACCTTTTCAGTGTTGGAAAGACACTTTCTTGCACTGAGGTCTGCTTATTGTAAATATCTTGTAATTGTTTTTACACCTTTTAATGTTAAAGTTCACCTTTGACCTTTTCAGTGTTGGAAAGACACTTTCTTGCACTGAGGTCTGCTTATTGTAAATATCCTGTACTTGTTTTTACACCTTTAAAATTGACCTTTGACCTTTTCAGTGTTAGAATTACACTTTCTTGCACTGAGGTCTGCTTATTGCAAATATCCTGTACTTGTTTTTACACCTTTAAACTTGACCTTTAACCTTTTCAGTGTTGGAAAGACACTTTCTTGCACTGAGGTCTGCTTATTGCAAATATCCTGTACTTGTTTTTACACCTTTAAAGTTGACCTTTGACCTTTTCAGTGTTGGAAAGACACTTTCTTGCACTGAGGTCTGCTTATTGTAAATATCCTGTACTTGTTTTTACACCTTTAAAGTTGACCTTTGACCTTTTCAGTGTTAGAATTACACTTTCTTGCACTGAGTTCTGCTTATTGTAAATATCCTGTACTTCTTTTTACACCTTTAAAGTTGACCTTTGACCTTTTCAGTGTTGGAAAGACACTTTCTTGCACTGAGTTCTGCTTATTGTAAATATCCTGTACTTCTTTTTACACCTTTAAAGTTGACCTTTGACCTTTTTAGTGTTGGAAAGACACTTTCTTGCACTGAGGTCTGCTTATTGTAAATATACTGTACTTGTTTTTACACCTTTAAAGTTGACCTTTGACCTTTTTAGTGTTGGAAAGACACTTACTTGCACTGAGGTCTGCTTATTGCAAATATCCTGTACTTGTTTTTACACCTTTAAAGTTGTCCTTTGACCTTTTTAGTGTTGGAAAGACACTTTCTTGCACTGAGGTCTGCTTATTGTAAATATCCTGTACTTGTTTTTACACCTTTAAAGTTGACCTTTGACCTTTTTAGTGTTGGAAAGACACTTTCTTGCCTGAGGTCTGCTTATTGTAAATATCCTGTACTTGTTTTTACACCTTTTAAACTTGACCTTTAACCTTTTCAGTGTTGGAAAGACACTTTCTTGCACTGAGGTCTGCTTATTGCAAATATCCTGTACTTGTTTTTACACCTTTAAAGTTGACCTTTGACCTTTTCAGTGTTGGAAAGACACTTTCTTGCACTGAGGTCTGCTTATTCTAAATATACTGTACTTGTTTTTACACCTTTAAAGTTGACCTTGACCTTTTCAGTGTTGGAAAGACCTTCTTGCACTGAGTCTGCTTATTGTAAATATCCTGTACTTCTTTTTACACCTTTAAAGTTTCCTTTGACCTTTTTAGTGTTGGAAAGACACTTCTTGCACTGAGGTCTGCTTATTGCAAATTCCTGTACTTGTTTTTACACTTTAAAGTTGACCTTACCTTTTTAGTGTTGGAAAGACACTTTCTTGCACTGAGTCTGCTTATTGCAAATATCCTCTACTGTTTTTACACCTTTAAAGTTGACCTTTGACCTTTTTAGTGTGAAAGACACTTTCTTGCACTGAGTCTGCTTATTGTAATATCCTGTACTTGTTTTACACCTTTAAAGTTGACCTTTGACCTTTTAGTGTTGGAAATACACTTTCTTGCACTGAGTCTGCTTATTGCAAATATCCTGTACTTGTTTTTACACCTTTAAAGTTGACCTTTGACCTTTTAGTGTTGGAAATACACTTTCT